>NC_139577.1:21074352-21151852 GCF_946808225.1 Silurus aristotelis | reverse complement strand
GCCACTCTTTTCTGTTGTCTCCACATTAGCATACAAGGTGATAATTACAAGAAGCATTAATATTAAAGCTCCAAAAGGGAACTGACGAAACAACACTGAAACAAGCTCTGAGCTTACTAACACAGAGAGCAGAGGATAAGTGCTTTTACATCACTGGGTTCTTTTTTTTTTGTATGGAAAAAAGTCTATAAACTTCCACTAAAGTTTAAAATCATCACCTGTATATATATATATATATATATAAAAAAAAAATATATATATATATATATATATATATATATATAAAAAAAATATATATATATATATATATATATATATATATATATATATATATATATATATATATATATATATATATATATATATAATATATATAAATATATATATATATAATATATATATATATATATATATATATATATATATATATATATATATATATATATATATATATATATATATAATACAAACTAAGCTTTTCTCCAAGGACCTGTATTCTGTGGGAACTTGTGGGTTCACCTGGGTCAGCAATGCTTCAAAGACACTGAATGGGTATTATGGTGAATATTTTATTTACACTAAGTTTTGCAGAAAAGGTTAAGTGGCTCTGCAGCAGCAGGTTGAGAGTGAAATGTCTGAAGTGGACAAAGTAAATACCAGAGAAAACCTTGGTCAGACTGCAATTTCTTTCACTAAGATCAGGCGAAGGCACTCAACACCCTCACAAGTCCCTTTATATATTCGTTTGAAGAGGGAAAAAAAAGCATTTAATGATTACAAAATAGTCATTTATTATTGTCAGTAGAGTTGGAAAGAAAATTAGAAAATAAATGGGAATCAAAATCTTTGTTAATAATAATGTGATTAGCATTACATGTTGCATGTATTACAATTTTAATATATGAAAATTTGTCAAAGAAAAATAATAAAATAATGGTATTATTATCAAAGAAACAAACAAATAGATTGATAAATAATGAAATAATAATACAAGTTCAAGTTGATGACACTTTTTTTGTGTTTAATATATGCAACTTTGATTTTTGCACCTTTACATGCATAGCCTCGTAAAAAATGTGCACGATTTTTCCATAAAAAGAAACCGTCTCTACTCGAAACCTGTGTCTTAAGTGCAGATTAGCGCTCTCACAGACAAGCTGGTGTTTTTCAACCCTTCCTCCTTTACCCTAATGCACGGTATATGTACGTTTAGTATTAGACTACTAAAAAAAGCAGGCTTAGGTGTAGAACAACACTATCACTATTTCTATTTAAGGAGAAATCAGTAAAATCGCTTTTAACACTGGAACATTTTGTCATTTTAAGCTCATTATTTTAGCTCTGAATAAATAAAAAATTATTCAGTATTTCACTTATTCAAATTTATGATCTTCAGATTATTATAAAGCTTTTTTTTTATGAGTAGGCTCAGATATGTTACAGGAGATTGAACACTAAAATGTGCAGAACATTTGACCATCAGGACTATATTTAAAAACCACATAATTATTTTGCCAAACAAAATATTTTATGCAGAAAAGCAACAAAAAAAACCCACAAAATTCAGTGCAAAAAAAAAAAAAAAAACTCATGCATTAAAGGCACAAAAAGGAATAAAAAATATAATAATTATCCACAATGGACTGTTATTATCCAATAAATGACCAAGGACTACACTATAGACTAAATAGAATAATTAACCAGAATGAGCACATTAATATAAAACTATAATTCAGTTTAAAGATGGAATAAGTATATGTGCACTCTATAGTTAAAATGTTGCAGGAATGGCATTTATGTGCATTCACCTTCCAACACTTCTCTGCTTTGTTAAGATGTTTTTCTCTGCTTCAGGTATTTATACAAACAAAGAAAAAGATTCCGAGGCACAACATGCTGCTTTAAAAATGAAAATAAGAGTAAAGACTGTACATAACGCTGTGTGGCAGTCTCAGAGTGAGAAATGATAAAGCAGAAGAATGTAGACAGAATGAAGAGAGAAAAAGGCATAGAGAACAGGCAGAAGCAATAAGGGGAAAAAAGACTCAGGTGAAAATTTCAGACACGTTGATGACCAAATTCCAGCCAGCCTGTGTGACATCAGATACGAACTATGACATATGCAATGCACTTTGTGAAATCAACAGCCGGCGAGATCATGGACATAAAGGACATTATATAACATGACTGCATATACGATACGATAAGACACATTAAAGGAATAAAAATTGAGGTAGCAATGCTAGATATTGATGTGCATGGCTACAAAATATTCTCTCTGTTATTTTGACAATTTGTCTTTGAAGTGACAACTCGCAAGGTGACAAGAGCGCTTCAGATGTGGCACAGGACAAGTGAAGGGACAATTCTTCTGACGGATAGGCTTCAGTTGTATGTCAATCACTTTCTAACACTCCCACCATTTAGGTATTTTTTTCCCCATCTATACTCACAGAGGACACAAACAAGATGGGCAATGGCATCCCGCTTCTCTTTGCTCATCCTCCAGATTTGCTCTAGCCCTCTCGTTAAGAAATTATGCCGATTAAATCTTCATGAGGCCGTGGCGGTGGGCTTGGCCGTATTTGAGTCTTTGCTAAATGTGTAAATAATTTAATCCTTCAGATAAGTCAAGTGGATTTATCCAGCAGCTGGGCATAATACCCTGAGCAGGAGTGGAGCATCAAGGGAAAGGTGTGACGTGACTGGTCTTGTTGGATTAACCCTTTCCTCTTGCAGTTTTTGATCACACCACGCACTATCAAACAAATGTCTATATCACAACTTCACGCATAAAGTAAAAACGCCATGGTTTTGTCGACTATTTATTAAAGTGTGGAATTGAATTTTAGTCCGACGGGCCTCACACTGACACGGGGCTCTAGTTCAAACACTTCGGAGTGTGTGAACATTTATATGACACTATATACACTGTGAGGTCGGTGTTGCAAATTGAGGCAATTGTAAGCTCAATGCAAAACTCCTTCACACACACACACACACACACACACACACACACACACACACACACACACACACACACACACACACAGATACACACAGATACACACACACACCCTCATACCCACAGTGGCAAAATAAGAGATATGTGAAGAAGCAGAGAGAAAGAGACAGATTAAAGGAGAAAGACGCACAAAAAAGAGAGCCCTGGCGGAACACCGGTTAGATTAATGTCACCTCTCCCCATCAGTTGGTGATACATCTATTTCTTTTCTGCTTTTCAGCAATCACCAGTTACATTTAAATATATCAAGTCATCTGAAAGTGACAAGTCATAGTGGAGCGATAATGACTTGGGCTGAAGCAGCTCTGCAGGCCAGCTGGGCAGCGTTTGGGAATAGGGATAGTAATACAGGCAGATAAAAGATTCCACTCTCTATTTAAAAGTAGGAGGGCGCAGGCTCCCCCCTGGAGCTAGCGGCAGCTGAAGATTGCGATGGCAGGACCCCAATCTCATCCTTCTGCCAGGCCTGTTGGAGCAGCCAGTCCCGGCTGAAATACCTGGCCTTCCCGCACCTCCCGGGCCTCCAGTGCCACGTCACCCCTAATCAAATAAATAACTCAAATGAAGAGACGTGTGAATTACTTTTTGGTACAGTCCTGTTCTTCGCTGGGACTGATGGTGAGTCTCAGTTGGGGGCCTGGCAGGGAGTCTGGGTGTTTTTTTTGTTTTGTTTTTATAAAAAAAAACACAGGTACAGAATTTGAGAGGCAAAGCCCAACATGGGCAAGCCTAGGCATAGCTCTTACACACATACAGACATAAATGCATGACACTGATCTAGACACTCAGTTAGTACATTCAGTTTATACCAGTGTACACTGACACTATTCATACATATCTCGTGGTCAGTGTGTGTACCCAAATCCAAATATTTATCTAGTGTGTTCTTGACTTGGCAAGTCAGTGTATTATTGTCTTTCTATTGTAGTTTTCTCTTCAGCCTCTCTTTATTTTGTAATGGTTTAGAAAAGGGAAAGGGGGATAAAAACAGGGCAAGCAATAGCTGCTCAAAATCCAGAGACAAATGTTTTCATAGCAAAAGCCTTTACTTCAGTGTGTAGTGATCTGAGGAATTCTTTGACAACATCAGCCAAACTATGCAGAGCTGCAATTCCTCTCATATTGCACTTGTCTTAAAACGTTGGCACTAAATAAAGTGACTGCTCTGGTGGAAAGCAATTATAAAAAAGGGCGAGGATCTCGAGCTTTAAAGAAGAAACAAGTGAGCTATTAATGCAAGGAAAAAATTATGTGAATGTATTTTACTCATTTGCTGACCTGAAACCAGGTTACATGGCTATTTCCATTCCAGGGCAGGACTGTTCTTCAGTGTCAACCCACACAGATGCTGGCTCGTGAACAAAGGCAGCGCTGACAGTGCCTTGAAGAGACACAAGACTGCGCTTATTAGTTCAAAGGACACCACTTGACAAAAAAAAAGAAATATATATATATATATACATACTTGACAGGTTTTCGGCACTCGCACAACAAACAAGGAGAGCAAAATGCTAACACTATACCCGTGATTTGATTTCCAGTGTTTGTGCGTGTTTGAGATTGAGGTAGAACCAGATGTAGTGTGTATTAGAGTTTATGATCTTGTTCTGACCTTCTGATTCATTCATAATGCATCATCGGTATAAACCTTTATGAAAGTTTAATAAAGAAAAAAAAAGATTTTTCTTTTCTTGCTGTAGCATTATATCTGTGTAATCTTCATATAATCAGAGGGATTGCATTAGGGTGAAACACCAGCATACCGGACCTCTTCGTCTCTCCACTGTTTGCTACAAAACAAGCGGTTCCAAAAAAAAGACAAAAAACGCTATTTTCTCTCCCAAGAAACATTGCTCTCTTTTGTTCTGCTGCCGTTGCAAAAAAAAAAAAAAAAAAAAAAAAAAAACCCTCTTGAGCAACACATCCATAAACAGAGAGGGAAAAATTTATTTGGCCAAAGTAGCACATCCATTTCTCCCATTTTTTCCCACTTTCCTCACACATTTCATTTTAAGAAATACTTGTTACAACTTTAAGAATGTTAGATGCACCTCAGCAACCAAGCCTGCGCTTTCTGAATGCTTAATCCCTGTCTTTATTTGCAGGGATTTGAAAATGAATCTACAATAAGCCGCATCCCATGCAGCTTCATCCTAGAAGATATGAGCTTCCCAACTTGCCTGATAGACTGGAGTCAGCTGCCAATGAATACAGATGCTTCCACCTTTATATGCCACATACATCTGGTTTTCTGACACACAGGTGGAGAGGTCTTCCTCCGAGTCTTGCATTATAATTCATCCTTATAATTCTCATGTGACTCAGGTGCAATATTCACCTCCAAGTTTTAGACAATAGTTATAGGTGCATTTTTTTTCTTCCCTACTTTTTTCCCTTTTCCTTTTTCTGAACACTCACTAAAAAAAAAAAAAATATATATATATATATATATATATATATATATATATATATATATATATATATATATATATATATATATATATATACAGTGAGGAAAATAAGTATTTGAACACCCTGCTTTTTTGCAAGTTCTCCGACTTAGAAATCATGGAGGGGTCTGAAATTGTCATCGTAGGTGCATGTCCACTGTGAGAGACATAATCTAAAAAAAAAAATCCAGAAATCACAATATATGATTTTTAAACTATTTATTTGTATGATACAGCTGCAAATAAGTATTTGAACACCTGTCTATTAGCTAGAATTCTGACCCTCAAAGACCTGTTAGTCTGCCTTTAAAATGTCCACCTCCACTACATTTATTATCCTAAATTAGATGCACCTGTTTGAGGTCGTTAGCTGCATAAAGACACCTGTCCACCCCATACAATCAGTAAGAATCCAACTACTAACATGGCCAAGACCAAAGAGCTGTCCAAAGACACTAGAGACAAAATTGTACACCTCCACAAGGCTGGAAAGGGCTATGGGGAAATTGCCAAGCAGCTTGGTGAAAAAAGGTCCACTGTTGGAACAATCTTTAGAAAATGAAAGAAGCTAAACATGACTGTCAATCTCCCTCGGACTGGGGCTCCATGCAAGATCTCACCTCGTGGGGTCTCAATGAACCTAAGGAAGGTGAGAAATCAGCCCAGAACTACACGGGAGAAGCTGGTCAATGACCTGAAAAGAGCTGGGACCACCGTTTCCAAGGTTACTGTTGGTAATACACTAAGACGTCATGGTTTGAAATCATGCATGGCACGGAAGGTTCCCCTGCTTAAACCAGCACATGTCCAGGCACGTCTTAAGTTTGCCAATGACCATTTGGATGATCCAGAGGAGTCATGGGAGAAAGTCATGTGGTCAGATGAGACCAAAATAGAACTTTTGGGTCATAATTCCACTAAACGTGTTTTGAGGAAGAAGAATGATGAGTACCATCCCAAGAACACCATCCCTACTGTGAAGCATGGGGGTGGTAGCATCATGCTTTGGGGGTGTTTTTCTGCACATGGGACAGGGCGACTGCACTGTATTAAGGAGAGGATGACCGGGGCCATGTATTGCGAGATTTTGGGGAACAACCTCCTCCCCCCAGTTAGAGCATTGAAGATGGGTCGAGGCTGGGTCTTCCAACATGACAATGACCCAAAGCACACGGCCAGGATAACCAAGGAGTGGCTCTGTAAGAAGCATATCAAGGTTCTGGCATGGCCTAGCCAGTCTCCAGACCTAAACCCAATAAAGAATCTTTGGAGGAAACTCAAACTCCGTGTTTCTCAGCGACAGGCCAGAAACCTGACTGATCTAGAGAAGATCTGTGTGGAGGAGTGGGCCAAAATCCCTCCTGCAGTGTGTGCAAACCTGGTGAAAAACTACAGGAAACGTTTGACCTCTGTAATTGCAACCAAAGGTTACTGTACCAAATATTAACATTGACTTTCTCAGGTGTTCAAATACTTATTTGCAGCTGTATCATATAAATAAATAGTTAAAAAAATCATACATTGTGATTTCTGGATTTTTTTTTTAGATTATGTCTCTCACAGTGGACATGCACCTACGATGACAATTTCAGACCCCTCCATGATTTCTAAGTGGAAGAACTTGCAAAATAGCAGGGTGTTCAAATACTTATTTTCCTCACTGTATACACTATATGGATATATGTTTTTTGAAAACCGGGCCATAAGATTTGTATGTGCTTTTTGAACATCTCATTTGACATATAATCCATATTTGCTGATTGAATAACCTTCACTCTTCTGGGAAGATGTTCCACTAGATTTTGATGTGTGGTTGTGGAGTCAGGTACTGATGTACAGTGAGGAGGCCTGGGGGACAGTCAGCATTAATATATCCTAGAGCAAACAAACCATGTAAACCATATCATCATGGAGCTCACTTTGAACAGAGGCATTGTCATTCTGGAACAGGTTTGTGTGTCCTCATTTAAGTGAATGGAAAATCTAATGATGGCATCCTATGCACTTGTGTGCTTCCAACTTTATGGTGACAGTTTGGGGATAAACAACATATGGCTGGAAAAATCAAATATATTTAAGCCCCAAAACGTTTGTCCAAATAGTGTAGCTATATACAACTGATCATTTTTTATTATGATTACAAACTGAAATTATACTTAAACCCCATCTTATCTGCTTTAACAATATAATCAAAATCTAAAGAGAATCCAAAATCCGAGACGTACAATAAGAGAGACTTATAATGTGCACAAAACAAACAAAGGATTTCCCCCTTTCCACTTTTTTGAGTTGAGTATTTTTTTCCCCGCTGCTCTAAATGTTTATTTTTCTTACGGAGCTTCCAGATCACATAGGGAGAAATTACAGTTGTCTGGCTCTACATCTGTACTTGTCACTTGTGCATTTACCACTTCACTATGGTCCAATGTTTTGGTTAATGCTGATTGAAATATAGGCACTGTCTTTCTGGAAAACCACTTTATGTCAACATGTCAATACTGCACACAGAGAAATAAGTCAAAAATGACCAGACTGTCAAATCATATGCTACGTGAAAGCTGTGCAGCATGGATATGCTGGCTGGAGCAAAATCTGTGAGGCTTTGACCAGGATTTTGTCTGATTTTGTGCTGCGTGTCTTATGTTTCAACATTAATCCTACTAACTATATATATATATATATATATATATATATATATATATATATATATATATATATATATATATATATATATATATATATACATATATGATGGTTCCTTTTATTTCTTCATTCCTAACTGTCATTGCCATGGTTACAATATTTTAAGCTTTAGAGATGCGGAAGGATGAGGCGCAAAAGAGAAAAGGAGAAAGTGTGCAGCTTTGATTCTCTTACCGTTTCAACTGCCATGAAAGAGCCAAATCGAAATCTTAACAAAGAGCAAATTACATTTTACCAGGACTCATTGTTCTATGAACAGGAGGAGGGAGAAAAGCCAAGTGACAAAGAGAGTGCAATCCTGCTGCTTAATTAAGGCACAACTTAACTCCTTCTAATTAAATGTGTTTCTTCTGGTGAGGAGGAGCCGGGACTGTTAGGGTAAACAGTAAGGAGGAGCAGTGCTTTGTGGAGAACTGAAGGCAAAGTACACAGGGGTGAGGACATACAGAGACAAAAAAAAATAATAATCACTTTTATTAAAACTTGAGAAGACAGATTAGTCTGGAAACAGCTCTTGACCTATGTATGAGTCTTCAGGCTCTCTCAACACTAACCATCACTGCAGTCACTGGCTCCACTTTCTGTGTCTTCTTGTGCAGATTGTACCAAACAAACTGTGTTTTATACATTCTAAAATTAGCAAAATAGAAATTGGTGATACAAAAGCATTCATGACCAGATGTGTTGCTGAGGGACAGATGATGCAAGCTGAATTGTTTTGTATGATAAAGCGATTTAGAATGTTGCAGCAATGTAGCAAATGTAGTGTTTTTAAGTTGGCAAACCCAAGTTGGCAAAGAAATGGTTGCTAAATCAAACAAATAAACACACCATCAACAACAACAAAAAACTAACCTTTCGAAAGTTTCTTTAAGCTCTTCCCAAGAAGCATGAGAAGCTTTCATGATGAAGCATAATCCTGGTTTATACAATGACATAACAATGCATCTCTACATCCGACATACTCTACATGCCCTCTTCACAGAAAATCCACCCACATTCCAAAAGCACCACCAATGCTTATACTTACAGACACTTTTATCGAAAGCATCTTATAGGTGTAGCAGGATATAATCCAGGCATAGTGCTGTTAAAGGGGCCAACAGTGAAACAAGTGCCACAATATAACAATCTAAACTTGTGGAAAGGCTGACAGTCTGACACGGGCAGAGGACTGTTTATAAATATTCAATTATGCAATATTCATACGATGTAAGTTGTCCTGTTTATGTTGACAGCGTAGAATTGCTTTGAAGAGTAGACGGTGTGGAAATGCTGTGTCAAGACAGTGAGTGAGTGTATGTCTGGTTTCATGCAGGAGCGGACAATATGACCCAGAGATATCAGAGTGTGTTTCACACCAACTCAGACCGTGGCTTAACACTTAACTTTCAGCATGATGCCTTCCCCTTGGATAACTTCACACACAGCAATCGATGAATGTGTGTGCGTTTTGAAGAGGGGAAAAAGTGTGAGGGAGGAATGAGAGAGACCTTTTTTTTTCTATACACACAAGAGAAGCAAAGACACACACACACACACATACACACACACACACACACACACACACACACACACACACACACACACAGAGAGAGTGCAGGGATCAGCATTTAATCACTGTCAGTCTAAAACAACATGCAAACCGTTCATTGTAATAATTCAGATCCAGTGAAATAGAGATGTGAAATAAATATATATTTAACATAAACCTTGAGGTTTAACCCCAGAAGCAGAAAAAGAGGTATAAAGTATAAAATATGACACATTTCAGCTCAGCATGTGACACTAGCTAAACCCTGCAGCCCATGGTGCATGATGCTCCAGCAATGAGCTCATGTGTGCTGTAGGACACTGCTATGGCCTCTTTTTTCTCTCTTTCACACTCTTCTTTTCAGCCCTGGCTGTCATTGGCCCCCTGAAAGGCTAAACCTTCAAAGGCTTAGTTCAAACAGGCTGAGCTCTGGGGGTCTTAGTGGCAGAAGACTTCCCTCTGTGGGCCTGGACTCTAAAAGACGATGGCTTCCGGAGAGATGATGTCTTAAGTCCACTAAGTTGCAGGTGTCCAGATCGGAGAGGAGTGACAGATTACGTCCAGATCAGAAAATCCAAATTGTGAAGTGGGTTGGGTGTCAGTGCTGTGTAGTGCCCTGCATGTTGCTATGTCTATAGTCCACATAAGCAAGAAGCTCCAAAGGCCCCTGACAGTAGGGGGCTACTGCTGAATTTATTGGCTTCCTCAATCATCCTGCTGCCAAGGCTATATAACAGACCTAACCAGTTGACTTTGGCCAGCGAAGCCTGAGATTCATGGCACAGCTGAGAGCAGAAGATGCACTCCCTGCCACTTTGACCAGATACATGCACAAATAAATCAAAACCATCCATTTTTTTTGTTCCAGAATTTCAGGAAAGAAGTCAAACTTTTCCACAAATGCTGAGGATGGCTGCATAGAAAATGGAAAATCTAAACACTGAGGTTAAAATGAATAGGAAAACAATGACACATGTAGTAATATTACAGAGTACAGAGTTCGGTACTGTCATCACCTATCCAAGCATCCATCCACACATCTACAAATACAAATTCTACTATGTTTATCTTTGCCCAATTTACCCTTATGAAAAAAATTATATAAGCACTCAGCATTCTGGTATTTTGAATTAACCTCAAAGTGACTTGGGCAGACACTGGGACATACTGAGGAGGATCTATGGTTACAGAGCTTTCAGCTACACCTTCACTGCAGGGTTTTTTTTCATTAAAGGAGCTAATTATGTCATGACTTTTTTGAAAGCTGCATTGCAAGTCATCATGCATGAAATTGCTACCACTTCTTGCTTTTGAAAAGCACTGTTTTAGTACACTAAATGAAATTACCATTTCCTGAAATCAATACCACTCTGAATATTCTAGAGAGCAGCTCCATGTGCACATTTTTTTTTTTTTTAATACTTCGAAGAAGACCCCAAACATCGCTAAAGCTGTAAGCAAGGGCTTAAAAGACTTCTATCAGACAGTTAGAGCTACGTCTTAAATCCATTAATAAGCAGTGAAATAAGTAATAGGATAGGGTAGTGATTTCTAAAAAAAAAAAAAAAAAAAAGGGTCAAATATTTGTGAAATAAGTTCTGATACATATTAACACTGATTATATATAAGTTTAGCTGAATAAAATATTTTTGGATGCACCATTTGGAATGCACATGGCATGCTTATACACTGTATAGCATCTCACTACAATTATTTTTATGACCATAATGAATTATTTTGTTAGAGTATTGTTTGTCTGGTTAGGGATGAAGTAAGGAGGGTTGGTTTCTGTGCATCACTCATGTCATCCCCAATCCCTCCTTTTGTGCTCCTTCCATATACAGCAACATGCATATGTAAATTAACTATAAACCCTCCCCCTTACACTCCAACTCATTCTTCTATAGCCAGCTCTTTCTTTAAGCCCAATAGCATAATGTGGCCCATAGGTGACCAGAATTATGTATTTTTCTCTATCTGATATGACATCCCGCTGTCTGTCTGTCTGTCTGTCTGTCTGTCTGTCTGTCTGTCTGTCTGTCTGTATATGTCTATACTGGCTAACTGTTTTAAACCGAGGCCTGACTCTTATTATGCCATTGTGGACATGCTTTGTTGTTCTGTGCAGTCGCTATCATCTGTCCACACAATGGACTGCGTTGATGCTGGACATGCTGGTCATGTTCCATTTGCCAATGTGCATTATCTCCCAACCCTGTCCTTTTGCTTGCTGTGATCTCTGAAGGTCCCTGCTTTGAATAGAGTCTAAAGCCATTATTGGGGGAGAGGGGAGGGGAAAAAGCCCCACGAGTGAAGGGGGCTCGGACTGTTATAGGCTACATTTGGGCTCAGCTACATGCATACTAATAACGTCATTACAGCCCTGTGCTTCTGGATAGCATGTTTACTTTGTTATGGTTTCCATCACCTTCCCACCTCACTCCCCTGAATCACTAATGTCCACCTCTTTTTCTCCTTGCTTCAGTCAGTCAGTCAGTCACCCACCCATTTATTTTTTTTTTGGAATGTAAATAGCACACAGGGCTAGTTTTCCTATATTTGCCCAAAAAATTAGGCTACATAGTTCACCTAATTCTAGCTCAGCTTGCTGCACAGTGTGTGGGTGGCGCTCTCCACAGCGAACACTTCTTTTCCATGGCATTGAACTTGACCGTGAATGACCTCCCTATAATGAGTGAATTGAAAACATCTCCCTTTGGAATGCGGCTTGAAGATACCGGCTACGCCTGCTTTTTTTTCTCACCTCCCTACCACTCCACCCCTTTGCATTGATGAATTAATGGCCCAGTGTCCACATTCCTCTCACCTTCACACTAAAGCTTGTCTCTCAACAAGGCAAGGTCAATAATGTTGCCTTTTTTTTAAAAACATATATAAAAAGTTCACTCCTTTTATTTTTCTGCTAAATATTAATGTAAGACTCTCATATCGGAGTGTAGGTCCATGCACTGCTTTGCACATGAAGCAGGTGATCTTGCATGAACAGCTGCAGTCTATAGTCTGGAAATCTATGTATACATTAATGAAAGATTTGTGAAAAAGAGGTTATAGTATGTTGAAATGTATTGTCTCCACACGTTTGCACTGTTATGTTTGTGTTTAACCTTGGTCCTGAAGGAATGTTGTTTCATTTCACTGTTTATTGTACATGATTGAAATGACAATAAAGCCATTGGATCATTATATACTTCATTATAATCCATTTAAAAAGTTTTAATATAGCATTAATATAACATTAAGATATGTCTAAGCTCTGTTTATTTAGAAGTTTTCATATTGAAACGTATTATAGCTTTTTAGCTTCTTCACTACTACAATATCACCTGGTCTGTAGTATAGTATAATAACAACTAATACACATTCAACAAAACTTTTAGTTATATAAGAAAAAAATCCTGTTTATTATCACCACTACAAAAATAAACGTTTTTATTTTTATGTGAATGCTCCTTGTTTCTGATCCTGGTGGTTGTCTTCAGTATGACCACCTGGTTTTTACTACTGGTATTCCACTATCTTCAGTTTGGCCATTAGATGATTTTCATGAATTTAGTTTGCTTACATTCACAAATTGGCATTCATTCACATTGTCTGCTTGCATCAAAAAAAAAAAAAAAAAAAAAGAAAAACCTTTACTTCCAGAAGAAAGTTGCCCAAAGCATCACACTTCTTCATCACACGTCTTTTTCAGTCTGCCTTCTTCAGAGTACCTGTGATTAATCAGACCAGACCTTATTCTTCAATTGCTCTATGGTCCAGCTTTAATGCATCTGTTTTACAGGGCTCAGCATGAGCAATCTAACCAGTCTCTAGCTACACAGCCCCATATGCAACAAGCTGTGCTGTGTATTAGCTTTGTCAGCAATTTGTATTACAGTATTTTTTTTCTGTGCAACTGAACCAGCCAGTACACAACTCTATATGCTTGCCCATTATTCCTGCTTCTGAAACATCAACTTCGAGAACTGACTAATTGCTTGCTGTCTGAAATATGCCACCCTTTAATTTTATTCACCTGTTAGGAGTTTTATGCACATATAGTTATAGCAAAGCTATAATTAATATATTGTTTAAAAAAAAAACATTGTGTGTGTGTTTGCCAAATGCCATAAATGTAAATTGTGTGTGTGTGTGTGTGTGTGTGTGTGTGTGTGTGTGTGTGTGTGAGTGAGTGAGTGAATAGTTATAAGACAATAACTGTGTAAGTGAGCACTGATTAATTCATTAAACATTTGATGGCTTTTGAAGGGGAATTAAGAGGGTCCTTCAGGAATTTGGTGGTCTCTGGTGGTCACCTTGTGGTAAGAGTCTGTGGTTTGGTCACTGATCTAATAAAAGGTGTGATTAACAGGATTTATCCTATTAAAATACATCACAAGTAACTAAAGCAGAACTGAGTTAAGTATATTGGTGGTTTGTGTGAGGTTATGATATCATAAAAAAAAACACTATCATGAAATTACAGCAGTGAAAGTTTCTGCCATACTTTCGCCGATTGTGCCTAGTGATGCTGTCAATGATTTTCATTTTTGTATAATTCCTTTTTTTTGTTGTTGTTGTTGATTAAAATCGTATTAGAAGCTCAGAGAGACAAATCAACAGCTGCCATCTTGCTTCACCTTCAAAATGTGAGCAAACTCCATGAGAAATAAGAACGGAATAAAGGTATGTTTATTTATTCGTATGTTTGTTTCATTGCTGTGTGCAGTTCAGGCATGCAGGAATATCAAAAGGTCTACACCTCTATTAAATGAATCACCTGGAATGGGTGAAGGTTGAACAGAGTAAATATAAAAAATGATAGTCTGATAGTTACATCGAAGATTTAACTGGAAAGGTATAATTACTGAAAAGCCACAGCTTTGATGGACTTTCAAAAAACACTGATGAAACAGGTTTTTAGAAAAAAGCCTCTCTTTTAGGGGACAGACATAAGCATGTATTCAGTGTATCCAAAGTCCAAAATACAAACATCACTTAGCATCTCCGCTGAGTTGTCCAGGTCACGTGAGACCCTGCGTCTGAGATGAATGTTCTTGTGATGATACTGATGCCGTGGCAAATAAAGTCTGCTGCGCAGTCCTTCAGAGAGTGTGTGTATGTGTGTGTGGAAGTGTATTTGATCTTAATCATGATATATTCTCCATCAGCACTGTCACGATCCATCACTTAGCTACGGCCGCCCAGCCAAGGTGTGGCTTATTACAACGCCCCAAAGCTCATGAATAATAAACAGGGGTGAAAAGGCACCCAGACTGTGGCCTGCTGAAGCAATATCCCCACGGCAACGTCCCCTCAGCCCCCCCAGACTTGTGTGCCCCTTCCATCACCACCTCCATCACCTCCATCTTTCCCACTCCCATCCCCCGGACCCCATGTTTATGCATGATGCCTGTTTCATATGTATCAGCCACATCATTTCTGCTGTTGTCCCCGGGACTGATGACACACTCTGCATTAAGAGTGATGACCTGCACACAAGGGCCCGGCACTTTCCCCACTTTACTGCCATTGTCAAAACAGCGGCGCATTTTCCACACACAACACTAGCAGCTGCTGTTTCTCCTACCTTGGAATCATCAGGAAGATGAAGAGGGAACGCAGGGAAAGAAAAAAAAAAGCGAGAACAAGTGTGTACGGATATGTGGGTGCCATATTCACAGTTTGCCAGCTCGCCGTCTATTTGTATCTTATTCTGAGAAACACGAAACAGAAGAGAAGAGAAAGAAATCAAATAAAACAAAAAGAAAAGGTGCTCTCTGCAGCTCAATGCCTCGTAATTAAGTTTGCCTCCCTTTTGGTGTCAGAGAAAAAGATGTGATCTGATTCCTACCTTTTTATGTTTTTTTATGTCAATTTTTTTCCTTCTCTCTTTTTCCTCATCCTCTTCAACTGCAAAGATCTAAGTGGGTGAAGAATACATAATGCATATGATGGACAAGTAATAAATAGAATTTCATGAATATTTTAATGACTGTGAATGCACAGATCTGAGTACATTCCCACTTCAAAATAAATATTGTATTTAGTTTAAAAACTGTGTTCATTTTACAACTTTGTCTGTGGTTACCAATTTCCGTTAACATGTGAATCTTTTGTATTGTGCCCCAATAGCTCGGAAATCTTTTAGTGAAGCAGGTCTGTGTGTTTAAGTGTGTGTGTATTTTAAAATAGTTCTCTCATACCTGCTTGACTCTTTGGTTGCAGGAAATGGAATCCTTCAGGATTAAGGTGGCCTTTTATGCAAAAAGAAAGAAAGAGAGAGAGAAAAATAAACAGGTAATGTGACTGTGCATACTTAACTGATGCCACACATTTCTTTGCTATGCATGCCTCCGATTACAGGAAGAATTTGAGGGTCAAGACGTTATTGTACTTTGAAAAATCAGCAACGTTAGACATTTCCCTTTTTTTGTAATCCATTTAACTTTGGTGTAAAGTGAAACATTAACAGTAAATACAAGGGAGTGCATGTTCTATGTTCTCACTACTACTTCTACTGTCCCACCTGTCATTCTTTACCTTTCTTTCTTTCCTCCATGCTTTTGCCATCTGAAAGTATCCCTCCCCTGTTTTCACACACCTACTATTTTTTCCCGCTCTTTCACTCTTTTTACCTTGTTCCTTGTAGCAGGCTTGTCCTCGAGCATTCCTTCACAACCTTCCTCCTGTTTAAGATCAGTGAGTCTGCACTGGCCCTGTGCCCGTACACACATTTGTGTCTGTCTTTAGAGTGTTTTCAGAGGCCCATTAAACAGCACCTTGGCAGGACCAGGAACACTCACCTTACTCCTGAAGATGTGCAGAGAGAGACAAGGTTATCGCATTCCCTTATCTATGCCAGACACACATACACATACACACACATGTATGTATACACACATGGAAAGCTGAAGGTAGCCATCCATGTGAAGGGAACCATGCATTCTACACTCAAACTCAAGATATTGGAACTTGTAAACATGCCACAGTTTTTTTTTGTATTTCAAAAACCAGGTTTGGTGTTTGTCTGCCTGAGGATTGGATGTGAGCACTGTGAAGCTGTAGAGACAGCAGACTCGGGGGGGGTTGGGGTTTGGCTGGGACCAGGGCACAGGGGTGCCTGCATTAAATTTGGGTATGCAACAACTGTGCCTTCTGCTGGCCAGTGGGAGAACATCATTGCAAACAGTGCTCATACGTAACTCAACACTCAGTATCAGGTGCAAAGCCACACACTTCCAAATGCTGAAATATTTACTATGCTATTAGTCAACAACAACATTTGGGGTTAGAGACAGTAGACACTATAATCTGAAGGTAATTAAGTAATGTACTAAAAAGCAAAAAAGGGATGCAAAAAGATTCATCACTTCAGATCCATAGTGTTAGACAGATACTAAATACTGTCTTGTCCTATTTTGCAAAATAATAATAATTACACCAGTGCATGGGAATATTCCAGAGGAAACAAGCTGCCTGTCC
This sequence comes from Silurus aristotelis, assembly GCF_946808225.1. Lineage (NCBI taxonomy): Eukaryota > Metazoa > Chordata > Actinopteri > Siluriformes > Siluridae > Silurus > Silurus aristotelis. The sequence goes on along the minus strand of NC_139577.1, from coordinate 21,134,655 downwards.
TTTTTTTTTTCCCAATTCTGTGAGCCGGGCTTAATGGGTGTCAGAGAAGAAAAAATACTAATTAGCATAAAAAGGAGGCTTATAGGTAAATATGGAAGACTGGTGCTCCAAGTAGCAGCCATTTCATCAGACAATACTGAGACATGTCAGAGTTAATTATCCCATTCTCTCACACCTGCAAGCATCAGACAGGAAGAAAGTGAGGGAAAGGTGTGTGTATGTGCATGCGTGTGTGTGTGTGTGTGTGTGTGTGTGTGTGTGTGTGTGTGTGTGTGTGTGTGTGTGTGTGTGTGTGATCATGCGTGCGTGTGTGTGCGTGTGTGATTGAGAAAGAAATGGCTATGCTGAAAGGGGACTTGATATTTTGACTTGTAAGCTTGATGACTGCCTCCCTCTGCCACCTGTGAAGGTCTCTGCTCCATCAAAGCACATTAGAGATATTAGGCCTGTTCTTACTTATGAAGCAGATGAAAAGCTGTGGGGCCCCTGGCTTCTCAAGCTGTGACTGGAATAGCTTTGCAATTTGCCAGCTATTTCCCCAAAAAGAAAAAAAAAAAAAAAAAAAAAAAAAAAAAAAAAAAAAGATTCAGCATTTTGATCTTAATGAATATAAAATGGCTTCCATTAAAAGTAAAACAGATTATTTTGGGCTTTACAGGGCGCGCAGCTCACTTGACGGTCTTAGAGGGCTACTATGATCTTTCATTAAAACCGCACAGCGGGGTCCGCTTCATGGCCAGACGGGCCGCGGTCTCAAAGAGATGCTGTGTTTAAAAGTAATTTTCATAAATCTACACACATTCCCCGAATTTGGTTAAAACAGAGGTTTAGTGAATGCTGCTTGATGGCCAGTCGTGTTGGTTAGGCAGTTTAGATAGGAGCAGCCCCATCAGCATCACCCCCACCATGGCACCGTGCCATATGAGCTTCTGCCTAATCTGTGTTTGTTAATGACTAGCATGTGCTAATTACTGTCAGCATCCAGGCTCTGGTTTGGCACATTGCAAGCGCCCCAGACCAGGCTACCTGCCCAATCAGATGGCCTGGACACTGCACGTTTTTAATCGCATTAAACTTTGCCTGGTGATTTGTTGCACTGGGAGTGAGGGGAGGAAACGCACAGAAGTGGAGAGGACTGACAGCTGGCCAGCTCCACTAATGGACCTTTAGAAGTCAGGCAGACTGGGAATTTTTTGGTCTGCCTGTTTTCATTCGTCTCTGTGATCTTGACACAGTACTAAGACATCTAAAATGTCTCTCTCAGCTTCTGGGACTGGACCCTGCCAGGAACACAATTGTTTATTAAGCTGGTCATTTATTGGGCCAAGAAATAGGTTCAGACAAGACTAGTGGAACTGATATCTATATTTGAAAGTAATAAAAAGAATCATTTAGATCGTTTCATTATTAATTCGGATTTGAAAATCAATTAATAAAATAAAATACAAATGTAGTAATGAAATGTAGACACTTCTGTAGACACAAATCTCTTGGCAAATATTTTGTTTAGATATGGAAAAGAGAAATCATGCACTGGTTTCTCTGAGCAGAATGCTAATAGAAATATGAAGAACTTTCTATTTTCTTTTTTCTGCTATAAATTAACTTTGATAGCGTGAAGACCGTGATCTGTGCAAGAGGCCGTGTACTTGGTGATATGGGTCAACCTTAAAGCTTTTCAGGCAAAGACACTTTTCCCTACTCTTCCATCCCCTGAATGCCACCACTTTGAGCTCTCTCTTGGACACATCTGATGCTTCGCTACAAACAGAAAATATAAGTAATGTACTGAATATTTAGATATATCTATTATGTATTAGTTATATATTTATATATAAATCATGAAAAGTCAACAGCTCCATCGGAATGCATATACAATATATAATGATAAATAAACAGAGCAAAATGCTTAACAGAATTCCCATCAGTTTGTTGTAGGGACAGAGAAACAGCCCCAGACACACACACACACACACACACACACACACACACACACACACACACACACACACACACACACACACACACCTTATCATTCAACATCACAGCCTGAGATCCAAAAGCAAAATTAGTGGGCACTTACATTCATGGCGAGTGTTTCTGCTGGGAATCAGGCCAAAAAATTTCAAGCAGTAGCACATGAAAGAGATGTTGGTCGCCACAAATAACGGCAAAGGTTCACACATAGAGCTTCTGTCACTGTATTCTGTGGAGTTTCAGATTATTTAAGCTCATATTTCTAGGTGTTACTTTAACGTCACATAAAAAATGTATACATACATTGTGACAGTTGGCTTCTTAACAAGAACTAAGACACACACATACACACTTGCATGAACAGCAAGCCATTACAACAAAGCAAGTAACACCTAAGTAGAAATAATGAGAATGTTTTGATTTCTTTGAAATTCTAGAAAAAAAAATACAATGTTACATCATTATAATAAGCAAAATTAGAAAAATGTGGACTGGTGGATAATTGTGCAAGCAAAAAAAAAATCTAGAATAATTAATCCCACTCATTTAAAATGCACTGTCATTCCTCTGCCTTAGCCATGGTGTGTATGGAGCAGGCAATGTTGTATGCACACTGTTCCAGGCCTGGCAGAGGATGCCATGAGGCTCAGGGGCTGCCCTCAATGTTCCAGGCATCTCTGCCGACCACACTGTTTAGCGCCCACCGCCCAGTAGTAATTCCATGTTTATCAACTCTTTATTATGGGCGCATCATCATTTACAATGGTACCATCTGCTCATTACCTTCCCTGAGTATGGGGCAAATTGCTTTCACAGGGAGTTAACCAGGAGAGGGAAATTGTCAGCAATAGAGAGAAAATCAAGAAACCTGCTCTTGCTTATTTGTAGAGGCTGTTAGACACACAAGAGAATTGGTGAAAAAAAAGAAAACAAAAAAACCCCAAAAAAACTAACATTTATTTTTAAGGAGATCAAATAATTAGCCAACTCTGGTTGTGTGAAGAGAAGCAACGAGATTGGTAAATTAAAATAAGGGGCCTTGGTCGAAATCAAATACATTTCCAAGCGTTTTATGGCTACCTGCAGCTGTGTAGCAAAAACAAATATCGCATATGACCACATGACTCTAATTTATCTGCTTCGCTCCTAAATTAACAGCCTGGGCCAGGCAATGGGAAAAACAGTAGGAAGCAGAAAATAGGAGAATTCCTATCTCCACTCTCACATTTATTTCATTAACTCCTCTAACAACATGGGATGAGGAGACGCGCTCTTACTCACAAAAAAAAGCACCCATCAGGGGAAAAAAAACAAAGCAAAACAAATGCCTAACACCTAAACCTTTACTCAATATGGAGAATTAGACTGCCTCTCTTTTCCAACTGTGAATATCAATACTGCAGGCAGCACCATTTTCTCCCACGTACATGGCGGAAAAGAAGAGGGGGAAGCATGACCATCTGTTTCATCTCGCTCTACAAATGATGTACGGAGAAGCACAACAATGATTACAAAAACAACAAAAAAAAGTCTGCGAAACACATAAATAGAAAAAAAATAAAATCACATTAGCACCCAACCAATAAAAAATGCGAAAGGATCAAAGAAGGACTGTAGACACTGAAATTGTAATTGGGATTGTTACGAGTCCCTGGTTTGGTTAGGGATCGGATTCATCAAGTGATGTTCTTGATGAACTTCGTTTTATTACACCGAGAAAGTGAGCTTTGTCGTTTATCATACAAATAAAATATATGTGCATCAGAACACGTGTTTGAAAAAGAAAAGAAAAAGTGTGTGCCACTATATAACACTGCCGAAAGTTTGATTCTGATTGGTCAGTGTTATAAGAGTTTTTACTCGCAGCTGTGCCAGCTGCCAAAATTCATATTTCTGCTCCATTTAAACAGATTGGTGAATGTGTCTAGTCAGTTATATAGCTTTCTGATACAGGACACAGTTTCTGACCGTTTTTTTTAAACCAAAAAATATGAATAAGATTAATAAAAAGTATAATATGATATTATTGAATTAATAACTGCTAAGGTGTAAAAGAAAAAAAACTTTATGTTTTCAATGTTATGTGCTGTTACAGGCAAATAATCAACATAACATCACAGCCTGTTGTTTTCATTATGATTACTAATATTCCATACCATAGAACTTTTGGAACTAATTGTGACATTTGAATATTATAGTTGTGATATTATGTTCTGGACAAAAACTTTGGCCTGACCTATAGCATGCCTTCAATCAGTGGTCATCAACACTGCCATCAGTGTCGCTCACACCCACATCCACACACCCACCCACTCACATACACTCACACACCCCGGTTCAAGTGACTCACTCATACCCATTAAACCCCTAACTCTATTATTAACATTCCCTACTCAAACATAGACACAAACACATTTGCACTCATATAACCACAGCTCTAGGAGTGATTGATCTGCTCATATGGCTAATTCAGACATATTCAACCTCTCCTTATCACATCCTCGCCTTCTCAAATCACATTATTTCTGTCTCATGATACTCCTTCTGATGAGAAAGCAAGAGCAAATAAAAACAAAGCTCCTGAAAAAGACATAAAAGATGGAAAGAAGGGTGCATTACGTACTCCACGTCGCAATATTCTCATATCTTTTGAGGCTGATTTACAGTCCTCCTTCAAAGGTGGCACGCCACAATGCCGGAGATTTATGTAGCGAGGGTCACATCGCACCTAGCTGCAGCCATATGCACGTCTCATTTCCATATGCTGTATTAGTGTCATGTCAGACAGTGTGCTGAGACTGGGGCCTTATTAGGTGTGGGGGTCCCTGCTGCAGTACAAATCAACACCGCCGGGACCTCTGCTCATTCTCTGTCACCAAGTCCGCCAAACACATCTCCATATGCACACATACACGCACTCCGTCCCTACGCCTCCATCCCCACCACACCCGTCATGAGCGTCTGGGGAGAGGAAGACACAAACCGTGGGGAGCAGAGGGGAGGGATGGGGGGCTTCGGGGGTGCTGTAAAGTTGGCAGTGTGTGATTGCGACAGCTTTGATTCCTAAAAAAGAGAGTAAATAAACAAGATCCCCTGTGGTTCTGGCAGAAATGGAGAAAAGGCACACAAGATGGAGGGACAGAGGAGATGAAGAAAAGAGAAGGAATTGGGAGACAATCGGCGGGGCACAACGAGTGTTCTCACGGTGGCACATGGGATGTACAAATACAAGGAAACTTAAGTGAATTCATTCAATTGTCTCAGACAAATAGAAGAGTGCAGAAGCATTTTCTAGGACAGATTTCAAATCCAAGCCAGTCATTTCCAAGGACACTACAAAGGGAAGGATTTGGTGTCAGTGAAATAAATTTGAAAATGTGCCAGTCTACAGCAATATTCTCCGAACCACTTTAATTTATTAGTTAGTGATGCAATATGGCATATCTGTAATGCACCAGATAAGAATTAACACTCACAGGACAGAAATCTGTCTCTTTGGTGAACATAGCTCACCTCAAATGACCTGAAAAATGTAGATGAGATTTTTTTTTTAACTATCAAAGAATTGTACTTTCATGCCATTGTGAGCTTTTACAAATTCTGTGTTTGTAGGTGTGTGTGTGTGTGTGTGTGTTTTTTTTGTTGTCATTCAAACTTCACAATTAAGGGAGGGGGGGATTTGAAATAAGCAGGTGCCTGCAAAAATTGAAGTTGCTGTTCTTAATCCAGATTTGCAAAACCATTATTGTAACTTGCCCCAGAGAGAAAGGTAGATGTAAAAGAGACATGGTGAACATGTAACCCCTGTGCTTTATTAACTATGTCCTCTACATACTATATTCTCCCTGGAACATTCTCTACCACAGAGAGAGAGAGAGAGAGAGAGAGAGAGAGAGAGAGAGAGAGAGAGAGAGAGAGAGAGAGAGAGAGAGAGAGAGAGAGAGAGAGAGAGAGAGAGAGAGAGAGAGAGAGAGAGAGAGAGAGAGAGATTTTGCTGATGTTATGCACTAGCATAATGCTCACGTTATTTATTACAATCAGCAGCAAAGCCTGTGCTGTAAAATGACAAAATGAGCTCAGAAGAGAGCGGTTGCAGCGTTTTAACTCTTCAAATTGACCCAGATTAAATCAAATTTAGACTCACAAGCTCATCAGAAATTTGGCACTCTAAAAAGCAGCTAAAATGGGATATCCATCTCAGCATTTGCATGATAAAAGAGAAACGGTGGAACAAGAAGGAGGAGAAAATGCTGGCCTCAGATGTAAATCAGGTTGGTTGGCCAAGAGAAAATAAGGGCAGGATGAATGAGGCCTATACAGAGTAAGCCTCTTGTTAAGTCACATCTGCATGGGTCAGAATCGCTCTCACTCTTCTGACCTTTGACCTTTCAACATTCACCAAGCATTTAGCTTCCTCAAACCGTCTGATGATCACTAAGATCTAATAACCTGCTCACCTCCACTCAAAGATGGATGTATGGGCTTCGTTTTCATTTTTAGTAAGATCAGACTGATAAAAAAAAAAAAATCCCTGCCTCCCACTCTCCTTTCTTCTCGATCCCTCTTGGAGACTTTTTTTTTCTTCTCTGAAGCACTTGACTTTTGTCCAAGGCTCGGGAAAAGTAGCCCTGTTATTTCTGAAGAGGCTGATACTCGGACGCGACACAAATCCTCTTAGCCCCAACTGCAAACGGCTTTTTGGGTGGCGGCTTAAAGAAGCCATTGTGGCGCTCCTGGTTTTAAAACTTCCTCTGATGCCTTTCATTCCAGGCTCTAATGTAAATAAATGAGTGGCCCCAGACAAGAGCACAGGAAAGGCTAGGGAGGGGTACAGGGATAAAAGCCCATGTCTCACTTCAACACCAGCATCCTGAGACAGCCTAATCTCCCTATCAGAGAGCGAGAGAGGGAAAAAAAGGGGAGAGATGAGGAGGGAAAAAGGAAAGCGAGAAAGAAAACACAGGAGGAGCAGAAGAAACTGAGACAAGAACAGATCGCTCCACACCCTCAGCCTCTCTAGGATGCCAATTCTGGCTCTAGCCAGTCCTTCATCTATTCAGTGTCCATGTGTGTAATTGGCTGCATGTAGTGTTAGTGATCTTGGGAATCCAAAGAAGCAGGAAGGTGGGCGTTCAGAGCTGCTGTCTCTTATAAGAGCAGTGTCCACTGCTTCATTATGGGGGAGAGGCTGTCCAACTCTGGGCCCGAGAGCAAATCTTTTCCTGGCACAACAAGCATGGCCGTACAGCAGAGTAGAAACACAATGCTAGAGCTTTCAGGAGCCAAGAATTTATTCATTATGAAAATCATCATAATCCTGTGTACATGCTTGTAAAGATTTAACATTGATTTCCTTGTGCCTGCATGTCAATTTCTGTTGGTTTTTTTATTAGTTTGTTGGATGGCTTTTATTTTTATTTAATTGTCTTTGCATTTAACGATTCTTTATTTTCTGCTTATATTACAATAAAGTGTTACTGTATATGCATTATTAAATTAAACATTTTTGACTAAAGGCGCTTGGGATTAAAAATTATATTGCTTCGTGTATTTTATTTGCTTAAATGTAGAATTGCTTATTAAGAAGTAATAAAAAATTAAAAAGAAGCATATTCATTGATTTTTTTTTCCCCCTTCATAATTGCATGACTATATTTTATCCTTAATATTTCAACCAGGGATCTGAAGGAAGTATGAAGTGATATTTAAAGTAATTAAATTAAATTAGCAGTTAACAAAAATTATTATATTTGTTTTGTTCTTTAAAAATGGAAAAATATACAGTATATATACAGGTATACTGTTGGCTTGTTTATTTATTTGTTTATTTTATATATATATATATATATATATATATATATATATATATATATATATATATATATATATATATATATATATATATATATATATAATAATAATAAAGACACCATTAGAGATACTTTGTTCATTAACTGACTCCTATATGACTTACCAAAAACCGAATCTTTGTAGACATACTCTTTGACTTGATTTTACCAGAAACATTAAAGTTTGCTCTTGGAGAGAAAAACTCTTTTAAAAGTGGCAAGGCATCGGTAAGAATCTGACACATGACCGACAGAGAGAACAATCAGTAATACATTAGAGAGTAATGTATACATGCAATCCATATCATATAGAAGATACATTGTACATGACCGAAGAACAGCCTGAAGCCAGTCTCATAAAGGGACATAATTTTATAGTGGCACCAAACCACTTCCAGATGGCTCATCTGAGTGGGCTGAGATTCCCAGCGTACACTGAGTATAGAGGCTCAGGCCATGTCATGTGCTGCGTGGTGACATCAAACTGGGACAACTACAACCAGAGTGTCCTCTGAGCCAGCGATGACTCTACAAAACAGCTGTGCTGATGGTTTCTAAAACTGAGGTTTAAAACTCTTTTTCGTTTCACTTTTTATGCTAGTAAACTAACCAAGCTTGGTTTAGCAGTGAAATTATTTTATTTATTTATTCAAATTCAGTGCACCCTCCTTAAAAAATAGTTATGCTTTTTTGCTACAGACCAGAAGGTCATGAGTTTAAATCCCAGCATGCCAAGGCTGCTGAAACTGGAACTTTAACTAAACACTTTAACCTTGTTCACTTATTTTCTTTCTCTAAGTCACTTTTTGATAAAAAAAAAAAAATAATAATAATATATATATATATATATATATATATATATATATATATATATATATATATATATATATATATATATATATATATATATATATATATATATTTATTGGATTGTATTTTACTTTAAATAATTATATAAATATATTAAGTCAATATACCATAGTCATATTTACATCAACTATTTACTGTAAATTTACAGTATTTACAGTAACATTTTAAAGTATACCATATTCCAAATACTCGTTCCTGGCCATTAGATCCACAATTTCCAAGTCAGCAAGGACATTTCAGAACACCCCCCTTCCAACTAATTTTACTACTGTTGAAGGAGAGACTGTTTCAGGAAAAAAAATATGCAAATGCAGCCAAATGAAACACATTTCAATGAGGTTGTTCGCAGTTTGTTACAGCTGAACGGTGTTCTCTATGTCATTTTTCTCTCCCTCCTTCATCCTGTCACCTCTTCCTCTCTGCCAACATCCGTAGCCCCAAATTGAGCATCTTATAGCGGGTATCACCCTAACTCCCTAAGTCACTGATAATTATTCATGTAGCTGCTTTAGAGAGCCCTGAGAGTGATAAGCTCTCAATTCATTTACGCACAGATAAAGCCTTGCAAGTTCCTCTCCTTCATTTCTGCATTTTTCAATTAGCTCTTACATTGGACGGCGATATTTATTTTAGCCTGATTGCTTGTTAATTAGAAATCATGGGACATCTTTAAACGATAGCTCTTCTGCCCGTACACCTCGCAGACATAAATCCAGGTAATGCCTGATTATATTCTCTGTTCCCAGAGATCTTGACATGCCAAATGAGGTAATAAAATAAGACATGGTGACTGTGATTACTAATACACAATAGTACAGTTGTTAATGTGTTTACTCTGGCACTAATGTCTGCGATGTAGGACGCAATAAAACGAAAGATTAAATCAGCCAGAGACTGTGATAGAGGAAATATGGCAACCCAGGCACAATTATATACATGAAGCATAGTCTCTAGTACTATTAATACTATCACGACTACTGCTACTGCTACTACTACTACTATTATTATTAATATTAATAAAAGATAAAATAAAACAATAATAATAATCATTCCCACAATGTTGTTTTTCAAATAAAATAAAACAAGGCTGAATTACTATCTTTGCAGGTTTAAGCACAAAAGTGTATGCTTTCATGTTCTAAAGAAGCATTACACCCATTTGGCCCGAGGCTTTGCATCACCTTATTTCAGAAAGAACGGCTACATTATGTCTCAGAGCAGACATGGCGTTTACCCAAATTGGCAGGTCAGCGGAGGGCACTTCAGTAATGTTGCAAAGCACTTCAAAACCCACTTTCTCTCTTCCTCTCGCCTCTTCTCTCCCCTTCTTTATCTCTCATTTTATTTCAGCGGAATCTCTTTCAACTAGAGTGGGCTTAGGACAACTGCAGAGTTTGACATAATTATGTCTAGGCTAGCTTTAATCACTCTGGGCCCTCACTCCTTGATGCACATTATCTGACTCCAAACATGTCAGATCTATGGCTGAAACAGGCCAATTTACCCTCCAAAGTCGGCACCGAATCCCGTCTTTAACCGAAAGCCACTAGAGACGTAGCTGTCTTCCTTGTTTTTTCATCCTTTTTTTTTGAACATCGCTTGTCTTTCAAGAAAAACAAAGTTAAAATCTGTTACTTTCCTGCACTTTTTAATAGATTGAAAAATCTGCCTGAAAAGAGGTTAATAAGGCACTGGTGCTGAATGTGCAGCAGTGTAATGGAGGAGATTTGATGTCAAATGAAGAGAAAGAGAATGAAGAGAATCTGCACAAAAACCAATTAGCTGTTGATTTACAGAGGGCTAACATGAATCGAACATTTCGTCATTATGTAGAAACCCTAAAGAAAGCCGATCTGCCCTGAAACACATTAAATACCTTTATACTGAAATGACTGTGATGTGTGTAACAAATCTTGGGTGAAAGTGTTGGGTGTCATTATTATTCGTCTATGTGAATTTAGCAGTTGTTTGTGCTGATGTGTCACAGAACACAATGTTTAATGGATGAAAAGAATCTATAGCTTTATTTTGCCACCTTGTAGATACGCTTACTGGCAATCTACAAGATGGCAAGCATAGCACTAATGGCGGTATTAGTGTGAAAGTTAGCATAGCACTTTTGGAGGTATTAGCATGAAACTTGAGGGTGCTAAATCAAGTAAAAGATTAGAGCACTGCTGCATATGTCACTTTAGATAAAGTTGAAGCAATGGCTAATAATTCTTTTAGTATAATTCGGGAGTTCTACTCTTTTGTGATATTGTAATATTGTATTTGTGACTAATTAAACAAGTAGCTTTAGTTTAGGGTATGTCAAAAAAAATCTCCTGCAAATCTCACATCACAGTGAGATCACATTGCAGTGTATCTTCCCTTCTATAATATTAAAGTGCAGTGTTCTTGTGAGACTTTCAGCTTTCAGCTGAATAGGCCATAAATACACAGATCTGCTCCTGATTGGCCAGTTTTATTTTATAAGCACACCACGATCCTGACCAAGACTCAAATGGGTCAAAGAACAAAGCCACATCAAAGCCACAGAGGCAGATTATGCACATACACACTAATGTGCTCCCAAGATACGCTCTTTCAACTTAAATCCAGGACCTTTGATGATGCTTTGATGAGCCTGATGGACCACTGTAAAGAGAAAACATCAGCCAAAATGAGCAATTCTGCTCACAGGAACGTGAGCCTGAACTACACACACACATACGCACGCACACACACACACACACACATACACACACACACACACACACACATACATACCAGAACTTAGCAGGATGGAAATAAAATATGATAACTACATGTGTGTAGACATATCAATGAACCATTAAATAAATCGTTCTTAAATACCTTAAACATACAAAAATACCAAGATGCCTCAAATACCTGTGCAGCTACTGTACTTTGAATATAATTCATAATTCACAAATAATTTCTTAAACCTGTACATATGCTGGATAGATATTTCCTTATTTTAGCTCTCCCAAATCTCCAAACTTTCTACCAAAGCCAGAGGATAAGAAACAGACACTGCAGGGCAAACGTAAATGCCCAAAGAGAAAAAAAAGTGACACAAATTGAGATATAACTGGACAGAGCACAAGAGCAGCAGTAGAGCGTTTAGCAGCTGTGGTGAATTTTAGTTTGAGGGGGTTGAAAAGGGCAGAGCTGGCTCCTTCTTCACATGGCCTTAGTGCCACACTGAGCCATGAGCCAGCAGTCCCAGTGGAGAAATCCACTCTCTCCTCACTTCACTCCTCAGCACTAGGCCAGGAAAAAAGCTTCTCAAACTCTCCAGAGGCTCTGTTTCTGAATCCAGGCCTGATGTATCTGTCAGGGTGAGAGAGGAGGGCAGAGGAGAAATATGACATGAAGGGCAGCGGTCAACATGTAGCACTGGGACTCACTGGTCAAGCAGAGAAGAGAAGAGAAGAGAAGAGAAGAGAAGAGAAGAGAAGAGAAGAGAAGAGTAGAGTAGAGTAGAGTAGAGAAGAGAAGAGAAGAGAAGAGAAGAGAAGAGAAGAGAAGAGAAGAGAAGAGAAGTCTCAGTATAAATATGCTGACCTTGGGCAACCTTATTTAATATTTCTTATTAAGTGATTAGTATAAATCATATATACGATTATTCAGCTTGTTTTGACTATGGCTTTTTATGCTTTTGCTCAAGTTTTAAATCATCTTAATCGGTTGGTAGAAATAAGTTTGAAACAACTAGAAAAAAGAATTACAACTAGGAAAAAATACTAATAATCATACACGTTTTTTTTTATTTATTTATTTTTTTATCTCTCAATAGGGAATAGTAAATAAATATGACTTAGCTACGTCTTATTATCAGTCTCAATTAGAGATGACTGTTTTTTTTTAACTTCTTTAATAAATATATATTATATAATTTTTTGCTTCAACCCACTAAAACATATTTAGATAATTCTTAAAAAATTTAATAAAATAAATCACCATAAAAGTAATTAAAAAAGCTCCAATGACTTAGGTATAACTTGTGTATGAGTTTTACAAATTACAAGGCTAAAATGTTCCATTGGCAGTTAATTTTTTAATTATTTAATTCTAGATAGAAGCAAAACATCAGCCAATAGAGTGAAAACATTTAAAACCAGAAATGGGGAAGAATGAATAGAAATCAGTTTTAAACCTTATTTTATTTTAACCTTATAAAAATAAACACTTTTTTCTCTGTTGTGTATGTACTAAACAGACTATAACTAAATGTGACACTCACACTTAAAAAAGTGCCAAAAAATTCACTGCTGTTCCGGATTCATCCACTACCAAGCTACAACCCTCTCGCTGTCACTGCTGTACTCTAAATAATCCATCACTCAAATCACATCTGGTTATTGCCAGTGTGTGGTTGTTTCTTTTTTATTGATATTTATGCAATTGACAGGAATATACACAGTATTTGTATATCTAAAACACACACACACACACACACACACACACACACACAATATATATATATATATATATATATATATATATATATATATATATATATATATATATATATATATATATATATATATATATATATATTAGTAGTGGGATGTGCATTTAGTACCTGGGCCTTCAGTGAGGACTTACCCGACTTAATCCACCTCTTAATACCACCATCACGTCGCAATTATAGAAACCAGGATTACTATACAAAAACGCAATTTAGCAATGCGTGGCATTACAAAGAGAGAGGCATTTTACATATGGAGGGTGAATACCATGTCACTAAAGCAAGAAACCCAGTTAAGACAATTACAAACCTCTACACTACAACCGCGACTGTGCTACGGACATCATCTGGAGCAGTTCAGAATCAATGTTTGTCTAATAACATGACAAAAACTTTAAAAATCTAAATAAAATACAACCTACTCAACAGAGATGCAGACTCATAATTTGCACCGCTCCTCAGAGGCTGTAAGCCAGTGGTACCGCTCGTATTCACTGGTCTGGAAGTGGAGAACATACCCTTTCACGGGCTGAGAGAAGCTAGCTAGCTTCAGGGTCAGCCGAAGTCTCCTCACAATGTCTAGTTTTTCTTGAAAATCAATTTTTAAGTGCGAGACCAAATCAATTTCTCTTCCTCCGTAGGTATAAAAAAAGTCTAACTCATATGTATTAATGTGTGCAGAGCCTTGCATACGTGTTTTGCCAGTCGAACTTGGCTGTAACAATTTCCCTCTGACCAACCAATCAGAGGAAGGAAAAATGTTGACAATATTTTGGGTCAGCTAGCTGGCTCGGTGAGGCGAATATGAAATCTGATTGGTAAAAGAAACAAACTCATTAATAATATTCTCAATGGTAAAAGGGCCAACAGTACAGACTTTGAAGGCCCTGGGCAGATTAGATTGACATGGCAGCACATAGACGCTGAAATCTGATTGGACAAAAAAATCTAACATCCACATCCACATCCACATACTGGAAGCAGTGCAGCCAAGAAAAACGCTACGAAATGAAGAAAATAAACTGTTGGGAATAAATGAATACAATTTCATGTAACAAATATTTGAATTTATGTTGTAAATGTAGGTCAGTACTTCTGATAGTGTTTAGGCCAGCAGAGAAGGCTTTGATGGCCCTGACCCCCCGCCACTGAAAAGAGTACACTAAGCCATGAGTGGCTCGAAAGTTCATAGTAACATTTCGAAACAGAGTTTGTACTAATAATTGTTTATTTAAAGTAGTAAATAAAACATTTATTTATTAGCAGCAAGTTTGTGCTATTTCCCTATTTGAAATTTCATCAAAGATCTCACAAAAATAATTTCCAACTTTCTATGTAATTGTCTCTCTTGTCTGAAAGCAGCTCTTCTGTTCTTATGATTTATCATATTTTGTTTTTTAATTCCTCCAGCTACATCTTTTATTAGTAATGCACTCAGTGTCAGGGTCTAATTTCTGTGGGAGAGAACAACAGATGCCACTGATTATGATTATTAAGTGAATGCTAAGGCATAAGTGAAAGCTATAGTGCAATGAAGTGACAGATTAAGGGTGGAAGACTGTTCATTTTCATGTGTTAAAATATAAGACTGGGGTCTAAAACTAAGTAAATAAATATCTATCATTTCCACCTCACAAACATGAGATATAAGAAAAAAAAAGAAAGAAAAAAAAACACAGGGGTGTGTTTTGTTGTTGAAATGTGAACATGGAATGCATATGTTTCTCTTATAAAATGTGAGGACTTCATAGCTTTACAGTGTACCCTATGTTATAACATACAAAAATGCAGTCAAAAGGAAGATATGCTGGTTGTATAGCATAAACATCACATAATCTCTATCTCTGTACAGCATAATGTATATTAAACTGAAAGCGTCTTCTATAGTGAACTGACATATATGGCTAATGTGAAAATATAGAATATTGTCTATAATAACAAAGAAAGATATAGAGATTGATGCAGTAATGGTCTCTTTGCAAACCTCAAAACTTCCTCTCGCCTCTGCCTCAGCCATGCTGAATTAATGATAACAGACAGTTATGAATCATTCACATGCCTGTCTTTTAAAAAAGAACAACTAACAATGGAAACACAAGTATAAAAGATGAAATTAGGCATAATGATATAATGGCACATCATCTAAGGCTGACATTATGACACATTTTCCAACCAGTCTCATTGCATTGATTTTCATTAAGCCAGAAACTTGATCCTTTCTGTAGCCTTGTAACCCACTTATTTTCAATGATGCCCCAAGATATGTGTCTCTACCGCCTGATTCCAAAGAGGGTTGAGTTAATCAGAAACGAGGCCCAGCAAACTGGCGAATTAGTATTCATAAAATGAGATCGACAGAATGTTAGTGTGTGGGTGTGTGTGGGTAACAATGGCAGCTGCAGCCATTATAGCAGCCATATGTATGAATAAAGCCATCGTGGAAGTGGAGGTATGCGACATTCAGGCTGCTTCACACAAAAAAAACAGAGGAGCACATGCTGATCACACAAACTAACATTTCCAACTTAATGCTCAATCTGTTTTTCCAAACACAATGGCCAGACAATCAAGAAAGCTCTAAAGAGCCAAAAACACTCCACATTATGCTAAATACTCAGTTCTCTCACACACCTAATTCAACATGATAATAAGCTGATGAGATAAAATTTGCAGTGTTAAAGCAGGTAAATAACAGCCATACCGTCACCAGTGTACTCTGACATAACTGATCAGAAATCTATATAAGTGTAAAAAAAATTTATATTATGGATTTTTGAAAGGATTTTTTTTTTTTATTAAGAAGTTTATAATTTAAGGCCTATCGTATTGAATAATTCTATACTGTTGCAAAATAGTAAAATATCTTGAAATATGAATTTCTATTTATTTCTTCTAAATCCTTGTTTTTGAGGTTGGTCCAGAATAATCCACATTTACGTATCACATATCCCACTGCACGTAAAATATAACACAATTGTAGCCTTCATGGTCTAGGTTGATAGGAAAGAAATAGTTCAGGGTTGAATGCATAGTTCGAATAGAATTTGAACAAGGAATGGCCAACCTACTGAATATTAGCCTTGGACTACAATTTATTTATACCAAACAAAGAACAAAAGACTAAAGAAGCTGCTTGGATGAGTTATAAAACTTTTTGATCAAACCATATAGAAATCCAGTTCCAGATTTGACAATGTATGTGGGTGAAATATTTGATTATTAATTTTACTAATATTTAATTATTTTGCAATAAGCGGTCACAAGTTTATCAGGTTTTATGTAAAAGTAAAAGAAGCTTTGAGTACAATGGATCTTAAGACAGATAACTTATATATAATTTTTTATGGTTGCATAAATATTTCTTGCAACCATAAAAACTGAATGCATTTCATTCATAAAATTCACAATGTCTTGCATGCAAATCAGTCAAATACAACATTTAGAAAGCAATCATGAATTTTGGTTTTATGTTACTATGAAAAGAAAGGTGTTCCATCATATGTAAAAAAAAAAAAAAAAAAGAAATCATACATAATCAGACTGTACTTTTCTACTTTTAAGGCAACACAAACAAAGTGTACAAGAAGACGCATTTTAAATAACAAATATCAATTCCAGTTTTTTAATTGATTGCTGACATTCACAAAGTATGCTTTTTCCCCTAAATCCATTTATTTCTGCAGTTGAGGCTTCATGTAGCTAGATATGTTTTGGGGTGTTTAGAGTTTCAAAAAACAACTTTTTTGCTGCTAAAACAAGAAGCTATCATACACCAGTATACAACATACATTTGTACATTATTTCTTCAGCGTCAGTAAAATCCAGCAAATTCAAATTGTCAGGAATCCCCCTGCCACGCCCCCTTCGGAGGCTGTCTTTCCCTGGGATTCCCTGACGCACCGCGCTCCTGCTCCATTGTGTGCCCCGCCCGCCTGCAGCTGCTCGCAATCCGGCTTCACAAGGAGCAGCTGAGGCTCATCTCCGTTTTCCATTGCACCACCCATATAAACCCCACGCTCACCTACACAGACTGTCGGTTATTGTATGTACGTGTGTATAGTCTCGTGTTGGTCTGTGCAGGTTCCTGGTGGCTCGCTGCTCCGCGTATGCTTCCCCCGCTTCGCATCTTCTCCTTCCGGATTCTTCGTTCTCTCCATGGTGGCGTGTGCGTTTCCCGTCGCTCCTAGAACTTCTGACACTTCTCCTTCTCTGCCTCCGCGCCGCACCCTGCACCGTGGATATTTTTTGTTTCTTATTTGTATTACGAACTGCCGTTTGCCGGATTATCCCGCTCTGCGGGTGCTTTATGTTGGCTCTGCCTTGTTGTGAAATAAAAATGCCGGCTTATATTTCTGCCTCCGCCTCCATATACGCCGCGTGACAGAATAACCGACCCCTGAAAAGGAATAAAGGACTGGAGAAAAGAGGAAAGAAAAGGAAAGGACATGATCGGATTAACGCCGTGTTCCCGGTGCGAATTGCACCTCGGTAAGCGGGTTCGCTCGGCCGCGATTCCAAAGCAGCCAAGCCCCGCCCCCAGGAAAACCCGGAAGCTCGCGGCCGGCTCTCGGTCATGTTCTGCGGCGCCACACCCCTACAATGACTTCACAGAATTCCCAAAGCGCTTCTCTGGCAACAGAGCAGAATGGGGCGATTTTTTTACGGAGCGTACATGACTTTATGGAGTTGAATGGTTCCTCCAGAGAGCTCCGCCCAGCTCCAGGTTCCTCCAGAGAGCTCCGCCTCATTCCAGGTCCCTCCAGAAAGCTCCGCCCAGCTCCAGGTCCCTCCAGAGAGCTCCGCCCAGCTCCAGGTCCCTCTAGAGAGCTCCGCCTCCCTCCAGGTTTCTCCAGAGAGCTCCGCCTCCCTCCAGGTTTCTCCAGAGAGCTCCGTCCAGCTCCAGGTTTTTCCAGAAAGCTCCAGTGTCCCGAGGAGCGCTCCGCTCAGCTCCAGCGTCCCGAGGAGCGCTCCGCTCAGCTCCAGCGCCCCGAGGAGCGCTCCGCTCAGCTCCAGCGCCCCGAGGAGCGCTCCGCTCAGCTCCAGCGTCCCGAGGAGGGCTCGGTTCCGTCTCAAGACCCCCGTAAGGGCTTGGCTCCGCTCATGGATCTCCAGGCGAGCTCCTCTTCGCTCCCAGGCTGCCCAGCAGGTTCCGACCTGCTCCTGAGGGTCTCAAAGAGCACCCCTTCCCCCAGGGGTTTCCCTGTGTGCTCACCTCGACTTCAGAACTGCGAAAGGGAAGTTAAACCGCTGCCCCTGGGCTCCACCGAAGGCGACGGCTCACCCCACAGTCCCGCAGAAGGCGAAGTGATGCCTCAGGGCTCCTCCCACGGCGACGTCTCGCTCCCGAGCTCCTCCCACGGCGACATCTCGCTCCCGAGCTCCTCCCACGGCAACGTCTCGCTCCCGAGCTTCTCCCACATGGCACTCCAGGGGTCCTCTAAGGGCGTCGCTCGGCCTCCTGACTCCGCCGAGGACGTCCTTTAACCTCCAGCCGGGGTCGTAAGCACCTCCCAGTTCCGGTTCTCCGCAGAGGAGGTCCTTCCGTCTCTGAGGACCACCGGGGACCTCGCTCCGTCTCCGGCCTCCATCCAGGGGGGCTACCAGCCGGTAAGCCTCGCTAACTGCTCACCCCCGTCTCCGTCTGTCTGTCCCTTCCAGGTCCCCGTGGGTAAGAAGGCTCCGGTCCAGACCTCTGGCAAAGACATCACCCAGCCTCAGGTCAGCACCAGGGACATCACGCCCTTCCCGGTCGATGTGGTGGAAGGGGCCCCGTTCCAGGCCTCCGCGGGGGCAGCCGATCCGTTCCGGGTTCCCATGGTGGCCAGCCCGCTACCTCAGACCACCACCGAGGACGTCTCGCAGCTGCCGGCCTCCAATGAGGGCGTCACTCCGCCTCCTGTATCCCCTAAGAGCATCGTGCAGCTCCTGGTCCCCGTAGGTGATGTCTCCCCGTCTCCAGTCGACGCCAGGAGTTTCGCTCCAGTCCTGGCCGGTGCGTTGGAATGTGCCCCGCTCCTGGGTCCCGCGGTGTCCATGGTCCCTTTCCAGCTCTCCTTGGGGGGGGGGGGGGGTCGCTCCGCTTCAGGTCCTCCCCGGCTCCGTGGCAGTTCCTACCTGGTCCCTTTAGGCCCTGGACGATCGGGGGGCCGTCCTCCGAGTGCCCCGGCCCTCCGGGCTTTCTATGGGTTGGGGGCGTCTGGTGCCGCCCCTTCGGGGGGGGGGGGTGTATGGAATCCCCCTGCCACGCCCCCTTCGGAGGCTGTCTTACCCTGGAATTCTCTGATGCACCGCGCTTCTGCTCCATTGCATGCCCCGACCGCCTGCAGCTGCTCGCAATCCGGCTTCACAAGGAGCAGCTGAGGCTCATCTCTGTTTTCCATTGCACCACCCATATAAACCCCACGTTAGCCTACACAGACTGTCAGTTATTGTATGTACGTGTGTGTAGTCTCGTGTTTGTCTGTGCAGGTTTCCTGGTGGCTCGCTGCTCCGCGTATGCTTCCCCCGCTACGCATCTTCTCCTTCCGGATTCTTCGTTCTCTCCACGGCGGCGTGTGCATTTCCCGTCGATCCTAGGACTTCTGACGCTTCTCCGTCTCTGCCTCCGCGCCGCACCCTGCACCGTGGATATTTTTTGTTTCTTATTTGTAGTACGAACTGCCGTTTGGCAGATTATCCTCTGCGGGTGCTTTATGTTGGCTCTGCCTTGTTGTGAAATAAAAACGCCGGCTTATATTTCTGCCTCCGCCTCCATATACGCCGCGTGACAAATATTCCATTTAATTAATAATGATTAATAATAATGCTTAAAAAACTATTAATGTCCATTGTTACACCCATATATATATATATATATATATATATATATATATATATATATATATATATATATATATATATATAATCTTTGTAGTAATATTTTATATTTTATTATATTTTAATCAGTTATAAAGGCAATAAACCTTTTATTATATTGATTAAATTAACTAATCAATTAAATTGCCACAAATTAAATACAATTCAATAATTGGAAACAAAATTAAATAGTTTACAATTGTTAATCAGCATTTGGGTAATACAGAGTGTAATGTGTGTGTGTGTGTGTGTGTGTGTGTGTGTGTGTGTGTGTGTGTGTTTGTTTTACATTTAATATTAAATATTCTAAAGATATGTTCTAATTATTTGTGCTACTTTTTTTAGAATACCTTAACAAATGTCTTCATACCTTCCATCCTTTATTCATTCACTCCCTCGATATATGGAATTGTCAAGATTTTTTTCTTTTAAGAGAAGTGCTTGAAGCTGGACATAAAACGCTAAACATTACCCACAATCCAGTTTGTGGTTAGCAAGTAACGCTAGTGATACGCTAGCGTTTTCATGCATGCGCAAAACTTATCTTATCTTATTTGCAGTGAGTAGTCACAGTGAGTAGCCACATTGTTGTGTTTGTTTTCAAGTTTAAAAATAATAATAAAAAATGCACTCTAAGTGCAAGGCAGAGACTAAACAAACTTGCGGTCTGCCACTTAATTATGCTTCTGAGGGCATTTTCAAAAAAAGATTGAGAAGATTCTTGTATTTCTATTTTCAACAGCAACATTGAACAGTCTTCTACACCAATGCTCTCCTAAAAATGCAAGACCTACTACACTATGCTTTCCTGATCTTAAGGCCAGTCTGGCCTTAGAAGCATTTCTGAGATAAAGCCTTGTTCTGCAAATCTCCTCAATAAATTACAGTTGATTCAGTTAGACAGTGTGTAAGATATCATAGATTTAATCTCTGCATAGGTTTATTTTTGTGGTAGAGAGTATAAAATTGGTGTGCTGCATATCCAATTTTCTTTTTTTCCTTTTTATTCCTGAATAGCTGATACATCTCTTCCTCAGAAGCTGGAGTGTGGTGGCCGTTGTGGACCCTGTGGTGCATTCACAGCCAGCAACATCAACTCTCAAATCTTATCTTGTTAAATCAGCCAAATGCGAAGAAGCTGTAAGGGAGGGAATTAATGGGCAGAATGCTGGAGTGAGAGAACAGGTCGTTTTAATCCAGGGAACAAGGGTGTGTGTGTGTGTGTGTGTGTGTGTGTGTGTGTGTGTGTGTGTGTGTGTGTGTGTGTGTGTGTGTATCTGGGGAAGGGATGCGACAGTGTAAAGATGAGTATCTGCTGTCACGGTTGCATTGTGCCGTTTACTCCACAGGTTCGTGTTCGGCCTCTCTTTCCTATAGTTGAATACCGCAGAGGCAGAGTTATCTACTTGGTTTGGGAGCTGGGATAGTGTAAGATACAGTGGAGCAGAGAAAGGAGAAAACGAGTGTCATAAACCTTACAACTGCTACGAGGGGAAATGGGGAAGTGTGTAAATGTGGGATTTTTGGTGAGTTGTCAGGATGTTCTATGGATTATGCAATACTACTACCGGTTCTAAGCGGCTATGATCAGGCACATAAATAAAAAGTACCACTTTGATGCAAGTATCGGGTTCTCATTAAACTGCTGTTCATTTACGTGTCACCAGAAAGCCATGCAGCCACTGAGGTCATAAAGATGAGCCTTATTGGAAGTGCTAATGTGACTGTGGCACAGAACAATGGCACTGTAGCCTTTCTCCACTCAGGAGCATACTAATTACACACACTGCCCTTGATCCTGACCTTGGTGGGTCACTTAGCAGTTGTGATCTGTCTCTGACTCTTAATAAAATCCCTTTTGGCAGGGTGAGCCAGAGTGCCAGACTCCCCCCCCCCCCACCTCTCTCTCTCTCTCTCTCTCTCTCTCTCTCTCTCTCTCTCATTACTGTTGTGCCAAGTGGGCAAAGACGTAATGACTGGTGCAGTCACACTTGTGGTTTCAGAAAACCAATTCCAGTGCCACTCCTTTCAAATGAGCTACAACACTTAATTTGTGGGAGCTGAACATACAAATGTAAAAACTTGTATGTATGCTTTCATGTTTGTTACATTTAAATATTTTTTTTTCTTTAACACAATACTTCAAATATTCATCTTCAGTCCCTACTCAAAGCCATAACCTTTAACAGATTATGCCATTTGGCACACATAACCTTATTGGGGTTACAGTCCTGCAGTGGAAACTGGAATCATATTATATTGATTTGATCATTTGGCTGCATTACTGCCTCGTCTACTCAAAGGTTGTCTTGAGAAAAACTGCAATCCAGTAGGCGGCTGAAATATAATATTTTAATATAAATATATTTGAATTACGGTGTTTGTTTGCATCGTATTAACAAATCTAAGCAAACCTCCCTTGACTAAGACAGTTGAGATTTTCACTTCATAACATGTATCAAAACATATACCAATATATGAGATATTACTAAAATTATTAGAAATTCCTTCACATGTATTTATTTTATATATTTTATAATGTAATTAGAATGATTTTGGTGTGTGTTTAATCAGCTCCTGGCCAACCCTAACCAAATGTTTTTGGTGGGCCAGGAAGTTGTCGTAGCACAAGATCAATATTATGTCAAGTTTATTGAGGAATTTCTGGTGCAAGTATTAGGTGTTTACAGCCACACCTGATATCTGGACCTCTCAAAGATATTACCAAATGTACTTACATGCACTAATAAGAAGTGTATTATTCATTCTTTAACTACATTTGTCTAGATTCCTATGGTGGTTGAAGCTATTTCTGTGTTAAAACATCACAATAAAATCAGTGTGAAAGAGAATGTACAGCATTATATAATTCTTTTTTTTTTTTTTCGTGACTTGATGAGTTGCAAAAATTTAGAAAAATCCTCTTTCTTGTTAAAAACCGCCTCAATGCTGGTTTAGAACGAATTCAAACACAAGGACAAGCTGGAATAAATGACAGGATTTGTCAAGATTGCCACAAAGGGAATATATATAGATAAAATATATATAAAAAAATAAAATATATAAATAAAAAAATTAAGTGAAATAAGGAGAGCCAAACTTAGAGGCTGATAAATACTTAAAACTGAAAATATTTCTACTAAAGATTTTGTCTGTGCTGTATCATGCAACGATTTATTCCAAGAACTACAAATCAGCCTTTGAAATAAGTCATTGTTACACATCATTGATTTTCTTTAATATTCATATACACTCCTGCTTTGCACAATGCCTCTGTAATTAACACTAACATTAGTGCACACATTACAATACACTCTAATAGGCAGAAGGTGCTGAGGAGAGAGTGACAGTCCAGGTTTAAATGCAACCCCTTAAAGCCAGCAGTAAGGCAGTGAAGGGAGCGGGAAAAAGTCGAGACTGTCGAGAATAATGGCTGCATCTTTCAAGTTGGATCAGGTCTTTCTGTAATGAAGAGAAAAGTTTTTCTTCCTCCTGTATGCCAGGAACAATAAGCGAGAACGATGGAGGAGACGAGAGAGAGAGAGAGAGAGAGAGAGAGAGAGAGAGAGAGAGAGAGAGAGAGAGACTCTGAGAGCAGTGAGAAGGTAATTACACAGAGTTTGTGCATATCCAGGAGTGCGTGTGAGTAGCTGAAAGCGTGCACGATGGTACAGTTACTGAAAGCTGATTTGCATGATTTTGTTCCTGCTTTCTGCAAGCTAAGAAGGAAAGCTCTGACCCCTTTCCTCCCCTCTCTTTTTCACCCAGACCAGGGTCATGGCCAGATGTGCACCACAGCTGTATAAAATATCCATTATTTACTCACCTTATTTTCCACTATTTACTGTTTTTGTGGGAACCGTTGTCCCTTCACAATCTCTTTGTGTTGCCATTAATTGCACAGGAGAATGAAGGGTTGTGGACTCTGTTGTGTGTGTGTGTGTGTGTGTGTGTGTGTGTGTGTGTGTGTGTGTGTGTGTGTGTGTGTGTGTGTATATGTGTGTGTGTGTGTGTGTGTGTGTGTGTATATGTGTGTGCTTTTTCAGATGTGCTGGCTCTCTGTCTGTCCCTGCTCGACTCCTCCTCCTCCCAATTTTTCCCCCTTTTCCCCGTTGCTGAAGTGTGTTCACACTCAATGCGCGACAGCCGCAGAACAAGCTGTGACTCTCAGCAGTAATCTGTGCACCAGCTCACTCCGGCCCCTTCTCTCGTGCACACACACACACACACACACACACACACACACACACACACACACACACACACCACACACACACAGTGCAGAGAGCACAGTGACAAAAAGAGAAATGCTTTCTGCTCCTAGCTAATTAAGAATGACTGAGGAGACTGCTAGTCTTCTGAATAAACTGCAGACAGTACAGTTCTCACATGATCTCAAGTTGTGTGTATGCGTGTATGTTTTTTTATTAGTCTGTCCTCTGTGCTGTAGAGAAGTGAAGCAGAATGCGAATGGGACCATCTTTGTTGGCCCACCTACCAGCTTGTATATTAGACCACTGTGGATGATAAGAAATACGGCAGGGTGGATGGTGTTCAATCAACAAATATGCACATTATAGGCTTTTGTTTTTTTCATCTCACTCCACTGACTCCCTGGAGATGCTCGCATCAAGTATACGCCTTTGACGCTTCTTTGAAAAGTAACCAATGGAACTTTACCCACCTACATTGAACCGTTCGACTAAGTGTACTTTTTTTATTGAAACTTTTTAATAGTGAAATGAGTTGCTCAAATTCACTGTAAAACTTGCAGCCTCAGATTGAATATTGTGTGAACGTACTTGTTTAACTAGATGTGATCGCTGTTGAGATTAGTGGCTTCGGGTTTAACTATTTTCCTCTGATACTATGTATCGATATTGCAGGATTTGCGCTTCCGAGGCATCCTAAGCAATAGGCATGCTGTATGCCAGTAGGTGTATTGGCTCTGGTAAATTCGAACACAATTGGAATAAACAAATATATGATGCTATCTATGATGCCGTTGTACACATGCACACAGTTTCTCCCAGAAGAAAAAAACCCTTTCAATGAGAACACAACAGAACACACTGCACAATGAGTATGGAAATAATGAAAAATGAATATGGAGCATGACCAAGCACACTCAATCTCTCTCTTTCTTTCTCTTACCAAAAGAAATAAACTCCTATAAACTCACTGTAATGTTTTGTTTTTTTTCATTGCCATATCATTGGGGTCCTCTTTGAGCGAATACCTTGCTTAACACCCCATCTATCAGACATGGCAGGCTTACTTTTACTCATACTTGCTCCTGCTTGAGTGTGTATGTGTTCTGCAAAGCTACTGTGAACTATAATGAGGCCCTTTGGTGGCTGTAAAGATTGGAGTACAGAAGACAGAGGGAGCAGTGCACATATAGCTCTATTTGTCTTACAAATATAACACTAACTACCAATTACAGCACTATAAACCTCCTGGCTACTGAGTACCTCCCTTGCTATAACCCTGGAGCCACAGGGAAACTGTGAGGAGCCCCTCACTTGCTCTCTTACTGTAATGTGTGAGGTGCTATGGTCACTGATGCGGGCTGTGAAGTCAATGAGGCCGGTAATGAGGTCTTTTTTAAAGAGTGGTGGGGTTGTTCGATTAACGTTGGCACTGTCACGGAGAGAGGAGGGTAGCATTGGCATCTTTACTCCTTGCTACACTGCTGCCATCTGGCCAAGGGTGAAGCATCAGACACAAAAGACAAAATATGACTTTGAAAAAGCACACACACACACACACACACACACACACACACACACACACACACACACACACACACACACACACAGTGACAATAATTTCATGCTATATTTACTAATGCACAGGACACTTTCGAGTGATTACTTAAACTTCAATAATACTTTAATTCGTCTGAAGCATATTTGTGATTAATAAAGACTTTGACATACAGTAACAAGAAAGGATCCTTAAGGCTTCATTTTGAAATTACGCTTATTTAGCTTTCAAAAGTTTATTATATTACAACTTTATTATTAGTAAGGAACTTTGTTGTGCAGTTTAACTTGAAGTCTCTAAAACAATTCCTGAAGGAATTTCCTTTAATGCCCAATTTGCTGTTATAATAACTTCCACTCTTCTGGAAAGATTCGATTTTGGAGTGAGGTTGTGTATATTTGATAGACTAGATAGACACACTAGACGGCCACTCAAGATCTTCCACTCCAAACCATGTAAAGCATGTGTTCATAGAGCTCATTTTGTGTACAGGGACTCTATCATGCTGGAACAGGTTTGGGTCTCCTAATTCAAGTGAAGGGAAAATTTCATGCCACACAATTTAAAGACATCCTATACAGTTGTGTGCGTCCAACTTTGTGGTATCAGTGTGGGGAAGGACCACATACAGCTGGAAAAGTTCGGTGTCACAATATGTTTTTCCACATAGTGTTTATATAGCTGCCTCCATGAAAGTGAGTAGGAGTAAGACAGAGTACATGTGTGTGAATGAGAGGGAGGGCAGTGGAGTGGTGCGGTTGCAGGGAGAAGAAGTGGTGAAGGTGGATGAGTTTAAGTACCTGGGGTCAACAGTAAACAAGTAATGGAGAGTGTGTTAGAAAAGTGAAGAAAAGAGTGCAGGCAGGGTGGAGTGTGTGGATGGTATCTACAAGAGTGAAAGGGAAAGTTTCTAAAACTCTGGTAAGACCTGCTATGTTTTATGGTTTATAGACAATATAATTCGTAAAAAAAAAGCAGGTGGAGCTGGAGGTGGCAGAGCTGAAGGTGCTCTGCACAGGTAGGATGTTTTGAAAACTAGGTGAGGAAGGCTAGAGTGAGATGGTTGGTCTTGTGCAGAGGGTATAATGGTAGAAGAATGTTGAGGATGGAGCCACCAGGCAGGAGAAAAAGAGGAAAGGCAAAGTAGGAGGTTTGTGGATATTGTGAGGGAAGACATGCAGGTAGTTGGTTTGAATGAGGCGGATGTAGAGGACAGAGTAGAATGAAGACAGATGATCTGCTGTGGCGACCTATTAGTTTGTAACTATTAAATATATATATCAAATACAGTAAAACCCCATTGGACGATCATAATTCGTTTTTGAAAATTGCTCGTAAGTCCATTTGCTCGTACGTTCGAACAAATTTTCCCCTATAAGAATGAATGTAAAAGTGATTTAATCCGTTCCTTTCTGCACTTAAAAAGTATTTGTAGCCTATTTTAACAAACAAATACACCGCAAACTACTGTGCGGTAAACATAATTTAAAACTTACCCATGTGGTAGTGGTTGATTGCGAGTTTAGACGCACATATCCCGCTCGTAACCTTTATGGTTTCCATGGTAACTCTGTTTACTTTCGTTTCACAGCACCATCACTGATTTTCTCGGAAAACATTTTTCAAGATTTCTAGTTAAATAAAAATATAACACTAAATAAAAGTTTGCTCGTACTATTATTTGCTCGTACAACAGGGTTTTACTGTATCTAAAAAAACTAAACAAAAAAAAAACATCAGAGCTGAGCAATATGGCAAATCCTATCTCATCATTGTGCCACATACCACATACACTATTTATAACAATCTATAATTTTATGGAAGTTTTACAAGGCACCAATAAGAGCTGTTATATGTTATAAATGTTGGTTATAAATACATTTGTATTAATAAATGTATACCATCAAGAGGGGAACTAAAACAATTGTTACAAAATCAAAGTTTTAAATCTTCAGTCACTTCCTCTCCACAATGAGTACTGACAATAATGACAATGTTTACAAAAGTGTATCATTACTTTTTTACATTGATGTGAAACATTCCAGCCCTGTGAAAAGTTATAAATTTATTATAAAAAAGCAAGCAACAGTTTTTATTTTTGTTCAAATGTATTCAGGATGAAAATATTTAAAACGTGTTCATAAAAGGCAAATAATAGAGGAAAATGGAAGATATAAATATTAGCAGTTTTTTTTTTTTAATTCTTTTACAACGATGCAAAACAGTAAAAAGCAATTTCTAGACATTTTCTGGTATAAGTATAATTTACACTGACACTAACCATACACTCATATGAAATTTGATATAATTTTAGATTTTTTTTGTGTAAATCTAACACATACTGCAAATACAACAGATATAGATAAGTCTGAAAAGTGCTGGAGGATTTTTTTAAGCTCTATATACTCATTTCTGAAGTACACATGACTCCTTGGCAAAGATTTTCCCCCATGCTTTAGCACGTTGGAGAAGCCATCCTTAGAGTCTCATAAAAAAGTAAGATGTTTGTTCAGTGCTGCCTGAAAATGAGCTGCTCTGATATATTGTAATATCATATAAGGGCCTAATGATACTAATACACATTTCCATTTGTGGCTGAAAAAGAAAGAAAAAAGAAAGAGTGCTGATGGACTGGGCTTGCCAACAGACATGAGCTTATTATTAGGCAGCGAGAGAGTCATCAGTGGATTTAACAGCTTTGCACCACTCATGAGCTGGAGGTGTGGAGGACGGCCGTCTCTCTGAGCCCAGGCCAAGCCTTGCGCTCTGGGGCCACACATCGAGCATGGCCTCCAGCCTCAGCAATAATGGCCCAGCCTCAGCTGCTGGAAATGTTATTCTAATTAACAGGGGATTAAGTCATCATCTTCTCTTGTAATACAGCCTGGATGGGAATTTCAATATGGAACAGCAGTGCAAAAAAAAAAAAAAAACAGGAGGAAAAAAGCATTTAGCATTGCAGTAAATTACTCTTGACCCCCTGGACGGCGGTCTATCGGCGCGTCAATTGCCTGCCAATTAAAACAAGCCACCCTTGCCAAAACTTTATTGGGACGGACTGGGCTTTCAAACGTGGTACACATTTCATGGTGCTGGAGAAGAGAGACGAGTGCCTGGCTGGCTGCTGACACTATTCTGGTGGGAATTTTGTCAAGTTTGGAGAAATGAGCATATGAAACGATTTTCTCGAGCTATCGCGGGCCATAGCTGAGCTGACTGCCACACAAACAGTTTCTCTGAAGTGCAGCTCTTTGATAAGTGACCATATGTGGCGCATCATGTGCATGGAGAGCTAAAACACAAACAATAACCCTAGAGCAGGCGTCTGAAAAACTGGACAAAAGAATACAACACTAACAAGAGCTCCAGCTCTAACAAGATACGGCATTTATTTTTTTGATGCTTTTAAAAATGCAGCATGACACACTATGTCGTTTTACAAAGACTTTTTGACTTTCTTTTTGAAAGTTCTGTGTATATAGTGTGTGAGAAATGACAGGGTCAGTGGATTTTTCTTCATGGTGCAAAATAATGACTGTTAAAAGATTTGTACCCACCCAAAAAGAACAGGCTCAGCTCATAGTAAGACTAATACTGATGTAACATGACGTAATTTATGTCCACTTGTACAAACTATATGCTATTTCTTCACGACCATGATCAAACACAATACACAGCGGCTCAGTACACTGGACTACAGAGAAATACACAACTCTGTCTAGAGCAGAGATTAGAGCACGATATGCAACAAATACACATATACAGGACAATAAACAGTTTGCACAGTGACCAGACGGGAGAGCCATGGAATGTACTGTTTAACAGTATAATACATTATGATAATAAATTCTGCTGTAAAATAAATAAATAAAAACACAAAAAACTCTTATGTAGGTTGAACCAGGAACAAAGTAAAAATATGAGTCTGTTTTATTTATTTAACATATTCTATAAAATATTCTTGTAAAACAAGAAAAAAAAGAGGAGAGGAGAAGGAGAGATGTGTGGAAAGATGAGATAAAGAAGAAAGGGAAGGAATGAGTAGTCCAAAAGAGAAGAGAAGAGAAGAGAAGAGAAGAGAAGAGAAGAGAAGAGAAGAGAAGAGAAGAGAAGAGAAGAGAAGAGAAGAGAAGAGAAGAGAGTAAGGGGAGCTGTCCTTTTTTTCTAAGAGCAGAAAGAAGCCTGTAGGCCTTTCCCTCTCTTCTAAAGCATTGTTTTCTGCTCGGCTAAGCAGCATCAAATTGATATGCTAGCAATGATGTGCAATGACAATTAAATTGTAACTGACCTGCATGTAACCATCATTATGCCTTCTATCTTTACTGCCATCCCTGTTATTTAATCACACAGCATGTGGGCTTTTTATTAGGCAGTAACAATGAAGACCACATCCGCCTGCCTATAAACACTTGACTATCTATCAGCTTTGTTTTTTGGAACACTTTTTTCCCTCTGAGAAAGCTGCTACAGATAAGATGAAGATGGTGACATAACATTCATATCCAGCTACACAACAAAAATAGGTAATTTTTTTGCAGTTTCCATAATCCTTAACATCAGGAAATACAGACATTATGATCATAAAGTAATGCAGATGCCTGTATCTGGTACTTAAAAGCTAAATCAGTGGCTTCCAAGAAATCATATTAGGATTAAAAATAAAACAATGAAACTGGGCAAAAAAAGACTGCTGAAAACGAATGAGGTTCTGCTTTGAGTTTTCTCTCACATTCCCAATCTGAGTCAGTCTCTCTCTCTCTCTCTCTCTCTCTCTCTCTCTCTCTCTCTCTCTCTCTCACACACACACACACACACACACACACATCACATCCTTTCTCCAATGACTGCCGCATATTCATTTGCATAACAATTTTCGCTTGTGTTTCTGGTTAGATGGAATTCACAGCATGGTGCCTGCATTGTGAGTGTTGGGTCATTGCTATGTATATGTGACAGAAAGAGAGAGGGAAAGAGAGAGAGAGAGAGAGAGAGAGAGAGAGAGAGAGAGAGAGAGAGAGAGAGAGAGAAAGAGGAAAACAGCAAACCTCTCACTTTCTTCTACAGGAACACATAATGTCAGTACTGTACACACCCTCATACAGAGAACAATGAATTCAAACAGTCCAGCAATACCTCCATATAAATATGCATGTGGAAGAAAATTTTTTTTATCATATTTTTCATTATTACTAGTACTAGTAATAGTAGACGTTGTATTCTAGTACAGTAAAATGATGACTGGATTAAATAAGAGATATTCATTTTCTCTTGAATAATCTTTCAAAGATTAAAAAAATAAATAAAAATTAATAAATGTATGAAACTGTGCCACCAGCAACAGTAACAAAACCAGCTTTTTCTCAAAAACAAAAAACAACACAATGAAAAATTTCGAGTTAAAGTTAGTAAAAGTCAGTAAAAAAGGGTATGACTGCTGCATAAAATACTGAAAAATCTGCAGTTCCTAAAGTATACCGTATTTTTCGGACTATATGCCACTACTTTTTTTCCACGTTTTGAACCCCGCGGCTTAAACAACGAAGCGGCTTATTTATGAATTTACGGTTTCACAAACTTCAAGCCAAAAAACTGAACCCCATAACATTAGACCAATTAAATTTCCAAACGGAAACGAAAAAACGCACCTCACCTGTGCTGCACGGCTTCGGGAGAAAAAAAGTTTTTTTTAAACGCACGACGATACCAAAAGATAAACTAAATAGTTGTGAAAGGAAGGAGGAAGACAGTGAACAATGACTTTCTTGGTAGGCAACTGTTTAGATACAAGCCGTTGTAGCGTGTTGAGTCTGGGTCATGGGATAGCGCGCTAACTCCAGTTGCAACAGAAATCATATAAGCACAGACAGGTTTCCAAAACTCGTGCTTTTTTATTTTTCTTGGCAACAGCGTTACGGGTTAGTCAAAGAAATTTAGAAATGAGCATCAGAAAATAATAAGGACATAATCCTCGTCTTGCACACATGCAGTAATTACGGAAAAATTACTATTACGGAAAAAGGCTATTCCCAAAATGCCACTCTGCTCTTAAAGGAGCCACAACATATTTCACCCGTTACACCGTGAAACAGACACTCTCTTTCGTTAAAGCCTGTGTAAAGTTCATTAGTTTCAATGTAGACAGGTGCGGCTTATTTATGTTTAAAATAAAAATCTTTGTCAAATTCAGTGGGTAGGGCTTATATATGGGTGCGCTTTATAGTCCGGAAATTACGGTATTTAGAAAAAAATTATTTTTACAAAATGATATTTGTAGAGTTTGAACGAAAGAACCATAGTAGCTTATGTAGCACATTTTAATTCTGGTGAATGAATATTTTAAGGTTGGTTTGGTCTTTAGTGAGATATAAATATAAATATATGACAAAATACACTCAGAATTTACTCCCTTTTAATAGGAACTCCTGTACGCCTGCTCTTTTATGCAATGTATGATGCATAAAGTAATGCAGATACACATCAAGAGCTTCTGTTTTTACATCAAACATTAGAATGGGGTAAAATGCGATCACAGGAACTTTTCAGTATTATATTTTGATAGATAGATAGATAGATAGATAGATAGATAGATAGATAGACAGACAGACAGACAGACAGACAGACAGACAGACAGACAGACAGACAGACAGACAGATAGACAGATGCCAAACCTCCAAGAACTGGAATCTGAGGCTACAGTGTACACCAGTTCACTGGACATTTGAATGTTAGAAAAACGTGATCTGGTGTTGACCTGCATGATTTTATGGATTGCTATGTACTCATTATTGTGATTAGCTGATTGAATGATCACTTGAGTGTTTTAGTTATCTAGCTGCTAATTGTCCATAATATCTATACATATTATACATATATAAGATTTTTAAGACCTTATATTAGTTGCTTCAATTGTTTAGCAGAAAAGCTGTGTCATTGCTTATAACTATTCAATTCTAATCCCAGAAAATCTTTTTTTTCCTGCCTTCCACACTCCATGGTTCTTGTCTCTTCTCTTGCTTTCATTCTTCTCATTTTGCTCAAACTGTTTCATTGTCTGTCACACTGTAGGCACTGGCCTGTCAAAAACTCAAAGAAAAATTGCTATCAGTCTGGTAAATGAAAAAAAAAAACTTTTTTTTTTTTTTAGCATCGTTTCCTTTGTCAGGAAGTCCTGAAGGACTTAGGGTGGAGGAGAAGAAACTAATGATCATATTATTAAAATGTGATAAACCCACTTAAGTGGATGAAAGAATATTTAAACATTAATACAATAAACTAATATGCTTCACTCTTAAATAAATGGAACAATGGAACAATTCATACTGCCGTAAATGTGCTTAGAAGTTAGACTAATCCAAAAAAATATATATATAATAGTCATCATTTGGAGGCCAAATGCTATTAAATGAGAATATCAAAATCATTTAATTGAAATAGAATTCAATTAAAATGCATGTCTATTACACTTCAACAATGAACAAATATTGTTAATGAATGCCTAAAAAATTTATTTTACAAATGATATACTAACTATTTAGCCACATAAATATTAACATTTGCAATTGTTAATGTAAGTAACATTTAAATAAAATGTATGCATGCTATTTTATATATATATATATATATATATATATATATATATATATATATATATATATATATATATATATATATATATATATCTTGTATATCTTGTATATCTTGAAAAGCTAACAAAGAAATTCAGCAAAAAAAAAAAAAATGAATATGGATATGCAAGTTCTAGATTAAATCCCGTGTGTTGGAGTCTAGTGTTGGTCAGGCTTGGGGCAGCAAAACCATTCACAATGTCTATTTCTGGCTGTTGAATCAAAAAATGAGGACCACCAGTGTAAAGCAATGGAACGTTGATAAAAGTCTAAGATGGCAAAAATATCTGAGCCAGTGAGCAAGGCCCTTGCATAGAATCCTACCTCAGTAGTAAATCTCCCTTAATGAAAAAAATTATAATTTGCTGAATGAATGCACAGAAATGCACTGCTCAGCTCTTTCTAGTATACATTCAAAATCTTTCTTCACCATATTCTGTAGGCTAAAAGAGAAAACATTCAACACTCATACATGTCTTGCAGAAATCATTGGTAAGTTGACCTTCACTTGCATAGTTCAACTATCTGTTTGAAGAAAAAAAAAGAATTGATTAAATAATGTCTAGACAAAAAACCACAAGTGCTTTTAATTCTGTCAAAAGGCTTTTAATGGCCACTCAGGAAAAATTCTGAGCAATACATTCATCAATATTCTTCACTTCAAATGATTCTACATAGCGTCTTTCTAAAAATGTATAGAGACATTTGCTAAGATAACTTCCATCGCATATGAGTATGTGCGGATTTAAATGATGCCTGGGTATGTTTATTTTCGAAATAATTAATTGATCCTGAGGATATACACTCACCTAGCACTTTATTAGGAACACCATATTAATACTTGGTGAAGCCTCCATTTGCTCTCAAAACAAGCTCATTTCTTTGTGCCATGGAATCCACAAGATAGTGAAAATGTTCCTTTGAGATTCTGGTCCATGATGACATGATTGCATCATTCAATTGCTGCAGAGTAAATCTAATGTTATACCACATCCCAAAGGTATTCTATTGGATTCAGACCCGGTGACTGGAGATGCCACTGAAAGACATTAAACGTATTGACATGTAGTAAAACAAGTGTGAGAGACTGTGATACAGATTGCTATATTTGCTTTGTGACATGGTGCATTGTCATGCTGGAAGTAGCCTTTGGAAAGTAAATTATGACAATGAAGGGATGCATATGGTCAGCAACAACAATCAAATACGATGTGGCATTCAAGCAACAATTGATGGTATTAACCCAACACCACCTCCACCTGCCTGGACTTTTGACAAAAGGATTCATGCTGTTAGTATCAAATTCTGACCATGCAAAATTCTTTCTTAGCAAATTTCAGCCTCAGCTTTCTGTTCTTCGCTGTCAGAAGTGAAACCTGATTGTTCTTCTGCTGTTGTAACCCGTCCACCTCAAGGTTTGATGTGTTGTAATTTCTGAGATGCCTTTCTGAGCACCACACTTATAAAGAGTGGTTATCTGCTGTTTTGACAGTTCCAACCAGTCTGTCCATTCTCTGTTGACCTCTCACATGAAAAAGCTGTTTCTTTCCACAGAAATACCACTCATTGGATTTTTTTTTCCCTTAATTGCACCATTATTTGTAAACTCTACAGACTGTTGTGCATGAAAATACCAGGAGATCAGCAGTTATAGGAAACACTCAAACCAAATGCTGTCTGGCATCAATAATCATGGCACAGTCAAAATGACAAATATCTCTTTTTTTTTCTATTCTAAAGGTTCATGTAAACATGTGCATGACTTTTTGCATTGCATTGCTGCCACATAACTGGCTTGATAATTGCAGAGTAGGCATTCCTAATTAAGTGCTCTGTATATAACGTTGCAGCCATTTTTTGTGAGGTAGAAACATGTCTTAATCTATGTGCAAAAATGTGCTTGGTAAGACAAATTGAAAAGAATATCTGAAGTTCTTTTTAAATGGATTTCATAAGGGTTGCTACTACTGTAATTGAAAAAAATGATAGAAGGTTATTTGCAGTTTAAAAGGAGCAATTATCCATTCACAAAGCATCCTGCAGAAATAAAGGCCACTGATTGGCCCCTTTATGCATGACAGCAATAGAACAATGGCATGGTAAACTTCTACACAAAGAGGAGCATGGCTGATTCCCCACACATCCGACTGGGCAAACTGACATTGACACTCACACATATACATGCACACACTTGAAAAACTGAGAAAACACACAATGGAGTCCAATGTAATGACAAAAACCAAAAGGCTGCACTTGAAGTGTCTCAAAACAAGCTCAGAACTCGAAATCTTCAAGCCTGATACTTCTTGCTCTCTTTCTCGCTCACTTTCAATTTCCCTGTCCTCTACTGGGATCCTGGTCAGCAAGCTTGTTATATATCTATAGATCCATAATAAGCAGGGAAGGGACTACCTCCCGTGTGTTTTAATTTGACTTGAAAACCATCCTCAGTGCTGTCTGGGCTTTTATTAGTTATTCACTTACAAATGATTGCAGGTCATTACACAGTCATTGGGAGGGCAGTAATGAGATTGGCTTAATGGCTCTTGTAGAACATTGCTGTAAACGACAGCGAAAAGTTCCCCTCAGTAAGTTTTTCATGATTATTCCATATGAGCTGCGTTTGTTTAACTCATATTACTGTAAAAATTTTTTTTATAAAAAATCGCAATCTTCTTAATCAAATGTGATTTATTATGGCATTAGTTCTTTCTGCTCTCCGAAGCAATCATCACACCAATAGAGAGCAAAAGCCAGAGATTGAGAGCGACTGAAAATCTCATCGTCCTCCTAGACAAATATTGTATTAATATTTGGTCATGTTAATTCTGCTATCAGCCCCTATTTTCATCACAATTTAACTGTGGCCAGTGACAGGAGGCATAATCATCTGAAGACGTGAACGAGCTTATATTTATTAGGAGCCAGCACGGGTGCTAACAGAGACAGCTAAGTACCCAGTCATCCTTATCCCTATTGATGTATAAGGCCGACAAGTAAATTAAATTTACCTTTGGAAATTGTTCTATTAGTATTTTTTATTAGGTTAATTAAGCAAGCTCTGGGGACTCGTTGAATTGGTGAGATTGGAGATTAATTCACTGTTCTACACATGCTGGAGGACTGGGACGGTAATCCCTGTACAGCCATCCTCCTACAGAGCTGCGCATCGCTGGTGAGCTACACCACTTCATTAGTTGTTCCTGTAAGATGCAGCACACCAACAATTACTCCCACACCACCACAGGAGAGAAGGGGGGGTCCCGAGGACTTGACTCACAGTTAACTTAAAAGTGGTGTAAGGAGTATCTAGACTTCAGATTAATCCAGACATGATTTCAAGGTCTAATTGATAATAACACCACTCGCCTATTCCTGAGTGACGCACTGATGAAGATGAGACTGGATAATACTCTTAGCTGAGTGATAGATATAATTTAAGTAGATGAAATTGTAGCCACTCAGCCTGTGTGTGTCACTGCTAAATTCTCCAAGTGCTGAAGGGCTGTGAAGACGTTAGATTGTCCTGCAGGTGGTCGAAGCAGATACAGTGGACCAGAGCAACACAAAGCAGTCCTCCCCTCATGGAGCACTATTGATTGATTGAGAAAAAACCTCTCTGATAGAGAAGATTGCTCATCGGAGTGGAACGTCATGTGCCTCTGATGTACCACCTCTCAATCAGCTGCCACCCAATCGACCAGGCTGGCTGAAGCGCCCTCGCCTCTCATCCCACTTAAGGCCAGCTTGCCAATTGGTCTCTCTAGCCCTTCTTCTTTAGAAGGGGAAAAGATGCTATAGAACCAGATTGTGAACTCTTCTGCTGGCTCCTGCAGTGACGGTTGTGCTCCATCAGGGACAGCTCTTATTTAGCTACAGTCAAAAACAAATCACAGCCAATCCAAACTCCATAGCCGCCTGGTTTGTGCCTGGAGGAAATCAAATTTGTATTTTTAGCGGGATGAAAACAAACCACCTTGAACGATTGAACTTATTTGGCTCCCTGATAAACTCTAAAGAGCTGTGGGATTGGAAAGTTTGGATTTCATCTAGCCCAGAATAGCATGAATAGCCACGCAAACCAACTCTGTTTGTTCATTCGGCGTAATTGCATGCATGTGGAGAGCTCAGACAAGAGTACAAAGTGAAGAGAGGTGAAGACGATATTGCTGAATTGTTTCACCACTACAGTAGGCCTCTTCATGTTTGCGGTAATGAGAAGAAGGGCCACTGGATGCACACATATTCTGCCTCAAAACAGACAGCAGGACACAGTTACTCCGGGTCTTTCACTCGCTCCATGGTGTGCTGGGTTTGTATTTTTAATTAAAATCATTTAAATGTACTCAGATTTGGTTTAGTAAAGATAGACACCAGTTTATCCTTGGGGTTTCATGAAGTGTCACAAGCAATTTGATTCTGCTTTTTGAATCTTCAGGGTAAAGAATATAAACAAACCTAATCAGACAGAAATTTTACATCCACTAATCTGCTGTTTCAATCATCATTTCTTAAGGTTTCACTTCATTTCTCGAGGTTTTGCTCCACAAATTCAGTCTGGCATTAAACCATTTAGAAGCCATTTCTCTGCCCATATCATAATCTGACCAGTAAGTGTCTTCTAATGAGATGAAAACAACTCAGTTGATGATGCCAACTAAAATGGACTAAATAAAGGGCATATAAATCAACAAGCAAGCCAATAAAATGATGCTCTTGAGGTTTATGTTGACTCGAACAAAATGCCAGACTAAACAGCAAGGTGAGGAGTCTAAATAAACCAGGTGAAAGCTCATGGCATTCAAGAAAATGTGATCTGAACCAGTGTATGAGCAGTCAAAAGTCATCCTATAAAAGAAAGCCTACATTTCTGCCTAGATTTCAGCACGGTCCTATTTTTGTACATAAAGTTTAGGCAGCAAGAAGTTTGCAGTGCACAAAAAGTACCTTCTCAGCATAAAGGTCAAAAAGAGATACAGATATGTTGGCTTTTCCGTATAAAAAGGAACAATGTTTTTCTCAGGTTTAACAATCTTGATCTAGATAAATACTAATAAAAAAGCTAGACCTCTTAGACATATTGAGTCTGCCCCAGGCTGCTCCTTTTCTCAACTTCACTAGACACACAATACTTAATAATTGATTATAACTGATTTTAACCCAGCCCTGACCTGGGTAAAAAGCTCAGCCAATAGCATCTTTGCATCAGGGAAAAGAGGGAAAAAACAGGACAGCAACAACTTTAAAAGCTCAAGACGTGTACTACAAATAAAATATTTAGGCTGCAGAAGCCTTGACCTCCCCATGCTAGCCAGCTTCTAATGTGAACTGATTTCTGACAAGGCAACTGGGACCCAATTACAACAAAATGCACTAAAGCTGACCTGTTGCACCTCGCAAAGTTAACGCCAGCTTAACCTCCTAGAGTGACCAAGGTCTGCTTTAAAGGACATAATGGGCTCCTTACACTTGCCTTTCTTTGACCAGCACTCACCAGCTAAGAAATCAAGCTTGCTGTGGACAGAAACATTGAGGAAACTCTACCATACCTCATATTATATGAATAAGATAATGTGAAGGTTTCCTAACCAGTAGTGACAATTACTGTAGATCTAATGAGATGTAATATTGTTTTCTCAAGGTTTGGCCTTTAAAACTCATTTAAAAAAATATATATTTATTGATTAAAAATTTTTGGGCGGGAGAAAAAAGGAACAGTACTGACTTTTAGATGCTTCGAGACGAGAGATTTTGAATTTAGGACAATTTAATAGAGAAAACCTGAAAATGGAGATCACGGTTGGCCATTTGACCCTTCACAGATGTAAGCAAAGGACATAAACTTGATGAACTTGGAAAATAAAAATAAACAAGCAACAAACTTACTAAATAAATAAATGAATAAACAAACAAAGAACAAACTTCAAATAAAAAATAAAAAACAGAACATGAGAAAAAGAAGTGGTCCCAGTCTTCATTACACTTAGTCACAGATGAAATATTTATATATATATATATATATATATATATATATATATATATATATATATATATATATATATATATATAAATATTATTTGTGGGATATGTAAACCTATGCATCAATAACCCATACATATGCAATACAATACATATACAGACCATGCCATCCTTCACTGTTTTATTTTTGCTGTTGTATAAAGAACACAGGATGGGCTGAACACTGTGTTCACGTCAGGTAAATGCTTTGAAGAACATCCTGATCCTGGGAGACTCTCTTTGGCCACTAAATTTAACCTACTATATTCTGGAGATCTGAAAATTATTCGTGGCCATCTGCAACACGCACATGAAAATGAACACATATACAAATGCACACACATCTTCAGCTCATTTGTTTATTGACTATGGAACTGATAAGCACACTCTCTGGAGGAAATCAATCCACTTCAGATGGCTATCTTAACATTTTTTCTCAAACTGTCCACACACACACACACACACACACACACACACACACACACACACACACACACACACACTCACACACACTCACTTTGCCTAATGAATCAAGAACAATGATGCTGGGAAATGATACAGGCACATTCATCTACATAGGCACACATACACAAGCACTTAAACCCCTGTGCAGCATAGGCAGCATAAGCTCCATACTAATATAGCAGTGCATGTATGTGTGTGTGCATGTGCTGTGTGTATCCAAATGTGTGAGCTGCAAAACCAGGTCATTAATCATAGACCAGCAATAGAGGCTGCGTGTGTGGTGAGCCAGGGTCAAACTGGGGCTATTAAAGAAAGCCCAGGGACTGGAGCCTCTGTTGTGCTAACCCCCGCTCCCTGCAGGCTCAGGCTGGACTTAGCCCACAGCTGTCCCTTTCCTCCCTCATGCCAGCTGCAGGAAAGAGGAGGAGAGAGAAAATAGAGGTGCAGGGAATAATCTTTGCTGCTTATCATAAAAAAAAAAAATAAAAAATTAAAAAAAAATTATTTTGACACTTAATACAAAATATTCTAAATCAATGCTGTACATTTGGTGGACCTAAAACATGGCCACTAAATTAGCTTAATAAGTTATATTCTTGCTAAGTCCTGGTTAGCATCCTGATTGTTACCTAGCAAATGATAAATGGTTACTGATCGTGTCAAAAGTTTTCAACAGTTCTTAAACATCCAGTGCAAAGGACATTGAGTTTTGCAACATCATGCAACACATTAATAAGTCTCCATTTCCTCCCTATCACCTCTAATGAATATATCACAAACAGTTGTGGTGTGAGGACCTTCTTTGAAAGTCACCAGAAGCAAATAATACAACTCATTCATGTTTTTGATACTGCACAAATTGCTCAGGATAGAAAAAAAGGGGAAGATGGACAAGTAAAGATGCTTTATGATTTATGATCTGTACTGTAACTTCTACATAGTCAAGTCTCAGCCCACTAAGGCTTCAGTGCTTAATTCATGCTCTGAGGCTTTGCATTGTTGTTTTGACATTTAGCAGATGGTCAGATGCAGGTCAGAGAAAAAAAAAATCTATAATTTACAGTATGCAATAATACTTATTCATAACAACATAAAAAAGCTGTGGTATCAGAATGCAGTATAGTACAGTGTCTTCTTCTTCTTCTTGTGGCTGCTCCCATTAGGGGTTGCCACAGTGGATCATCTGTCTACATACTTGTCTGTCCTCTACATCTGCCTCTTTCAAACCAACTACCTGCATGTCTTCCCTCACCACATACTCCCATAAACCTCCTCCTTGTCCTTCCTCTTTTCCTCGGTCCTGGCAGCTCCATCCTCGGCATTCTCCTACTGATATACCCCATGTCCCTGATCTGCACATGTCCAAACCATCTCAATCGTGCCTCCCTCACCTTGTTTCAAAACATCCTACATGTGCGGTCCTTCTCTTCTTCTTCTTCTTTCGGCTTTTCCCATTAGGGCTCGCCACAGCAGATCATCCGTCTCCACACCGCTCCTGTCCTCTACATCTGCCTCTGTCACACCAACTACCTGCATGTCTTCCTTCACCACATCCATAAACCTCCTCCTTGGTCTTCCTCTTTTCCTCCTTCCTGGCGGCTCCATCCTCAGCATTCTCCTACCGATATACCCCATGTCCCTCCTCGGCACATGTCCAAACCATTTCAATCTCGCCTCCCTCACGTCCTACATGCGCTGTCTCTCTAATAAACTAATTTCTAATCCTGTCCATCATCATCACTGCCAACAAAAACCTCAACATCTTCAGCTCTGCTACCTCCAGCTTCACCTCCTGTCTTTTACTCAATGCCACTGTCTCTAAACCATACAACATCACAGGTCTCACCACAGTCCTATAAACTTTCCCTTTCATTCTTGCAGATACTCTTCTATCACAAATCACTCCTGTCACTCTTCTCCACCCACTCCACCCTGCCTGCACTCTTTTCTTCACTTTATTTAACACACTCTCCATTACTTTGACCAATTCACCCCAGGTACCTAAAGTCATCCACCTTCACAACCTCTTCTCCCTGCAACCACACCACTCCACTGCCCTCATTCACACACACATGCACTCTGTCTTACACCTATTGCTACTGACTCCTACTGACTTTAATTCCCCTTCTCTCCAGCGCACACCTCCACCTCTCCAGACTCTTTTTGACCTGCTCCCTACTCTCACCTCAAATCACAATATCTTCCGCATACATCATAGATCATGGAGTTGTTGTATTATGTTGCATTATACAGTATAGTATAATACAGTATAATATAGTATAGTTTAGTGTAATGTAATGTAGCATTGCAGTATAGGGTAGTATTGTGTAGTGTAGCATAGTATTGCATAGTAGAATATAAAGCAGTGGCAGGGGGTCAGGGTCAGCAAAGCCTTCTCTGCTGGCCTGAACACTATCAGAAGCCCTGACCTAAATTTACAACCTAAATTCTAATAATTGTTCCATGAAATTATATTAATTTCTTACTAACTGTTTATTC
The DNA here is from genome assembly GCF_946808225.1 of Silurus aristotelis. Lineage (NCBI taxonomy): Eukaryota > Metazoa > Chordata > Actinopteri > Siluriformes > Siluridae > Silurus > Silurus aristotelis. The sequence continues at coordinate 21,092,248 of NC_139577.1, read as the reverse complement.
TCTTCATTTCATAGTGTTTCTCTTGGCTACACTGCTTCCAGTATGTGTATGTGGATGCTATTTTTGTCCAATAAGATATTAGCCTCTATGTGCTGCCATGTCAATCTAATCTGCCCAGGGCCTGCAAAGTCTGTCCTGTTGGCCCTTTTACCATTGAGAATATTACCAACGGGTCTGTTTCTTACCCAATCAGATTTCATATTCGCCTCACAGGGCCAGCTAGCTGGCCCAGAATAACGGCAGCATTTTTCCGTCTTCTTATTGGTTGGTCAGATGGAAACTGTTACAGCCAAGTTCGACTAGCAAAATACATGTGTATTGCTCTGCACACATTAATACATCTGAGTTAGACATTATTACGCCTACAGAGGAAGAGAAATTGATTTGGTATCGGACATACTTAAAATCCATTTTCCAGAAAAGCTAGACATCGTGAGGAGAGGTCAGCCAACACCAAAGCTAGCTAGCTAGCTTCTCTCAGCCCGGGAAAGGGTTTGTTCTCCACTTCCAGACCAGTGAATATGAGCAGTACCACTGGCATACAGCCTCTGAGGGTGCAAATTATGAGTCTGCATCTCTGGTGAGTCTCCCGCTTATCCGTAATTCGGGGTCTAAGCAGGCCCCTGCCCTCGACGGCCCCAATCCTCACAGCACCGTCCCTTACGGTCCCTCCTGCAGGTGGTGAGCCCACGGGAAGGGTTGTATTTTATTTAAATGTTTAATGATTTTGTCATGTTATTAGACAAATATTGATTCTGAACTGCGCCAGATGATGTACGTGGCATAGTTGTGGTTGTAGTGTAGAGGTTTGGAGTTGTCTTAACTGGGTTCATTGCGTTAATAAAATAGTATTAACCCTCCATATGAGAAATGCCCCTCTCTCTCTCTCTCTCTGTAATGCCACGCATTGTTATATTGCGTTTTTGTATAGTATCAAAACGTGATAGAGGTGGTATTTAGAGGTGGATTAAGTCCCCACTGAAGGCCCAGGTACCAAATGCACGGCCCGCCACTGATATACAGTAGTTTTGTGTAGTGTAGTATAGTACTGTATAGTAGAGTATAGTATAGTATAATGTAGTGTAGTAGTGTTTAGTATAATATAGTATACTATAACAATGCAAAAAGAATATCAATGTCATTTATATCCGATATATCATGTATATTAGTTGCCATGTGGTGGAAATGGCATCATGCTCAGTGGTCATTGGTATAATTTTCATTATACTGTAATAGAATTTTTCTTTATTCTCTCTGTCCCTCTTCGATGTCTCCCTCCACAGTGCCAGCACTCTCTCAACTAATCCCAAATGGTTTAGTGTTGTCCAATTAAATTCCAGTTGACATGCATTCAGTGCAGACGCTACTATCAGTAATTTAGCCCTCTTTATAGGCAATCTATTTTTTAATATAGGGTCTGAAGAAAACATTGAAGTATTGATCTTTATTTATTGATCTTTTCACAAAGCATAGTTAAGGCCAACGCAAATCAATCAAAAATAAATTTAAAATGATGAGAGCACATAGGAAGACCTGATGTTGCACTCCAAGTTTAATTAGTGAAATAGTGAGAGGGAACTCAAAGCAATGTCACACTGTACTACATCACCTCAGCTGTGTTAGCAGGCCAGATTAAGCGTCTGTGTTGTCTTACAGCTAGCGTTCTGGAGCCAAGGTTAATGAATGGCCGACGTGGTGGAGGCCAGCTTAATCCTCAGGAAACCTCTCACAACAAATGTTAATGCAGCCTGATTTTAATGTCATCAGCTAAATGACACACACACACACACACACACACACACACACACACACACACACACACACACACACACACACACACACACACACACACACACACACACACACACAAATTCCTCCTTTGCAGAGAGAGCCTACAGAACAGTTATTATTATCAGATGAATGTGGCACCAGTGTATCTGTGATATTGTTATTTAATCCAAACGCTTCACACTTTTAAAAAATTAGACTTTTGTTTTCAACTTGTTCTCTTTCAACTTATGGCGTGAACATTTTTAAAGAGCATAAACAAGTATCAGTCACAGAACTTGATGCGATAAAACATTTTAGACTCACACAAATATTAATGAGTTTACAAGGACCTTCTCATTATAATTATGTAGAGCAACAGCAGCATCTTAGTGGGCCAGTGATCCCTGTGGGATACATAAATCTACCAGGCTAGCAAAACTCGACTACTTTTGACAAAACACTTTACATGCAGACAGAAATAATGCCAAGCATCCTTCATTATTAACAGCCAGCGCCGTGTGCCATCTGTACTTTAACCTGAAACTGTAGGCAATCATCCCACAGATGCACCAAATTTCACAACCCATACTAAATATACTATCGAGACATCGTCAGGACAGTTACAAAAAGTTTCTCAGTAGTCCCTAATTAAGAGAGCCTGCAAGTCTATGGCAATTTAGAAGTAGCATCCTAATGAATTATCATTAGAGGCAGGCTTGACAACCTCTGGATAAAATCATGACACGTGTTAAACTGAAATTCATGTCCCAGCCTCATGTCTGTTGTCCGCTGCAGATGAGAGTGTGGGCCAAGGAGGAGAGCGCAGCCCTCCTCCTTTCTGCTTTGGGAGAGTAATTAAAGGAAGGCCTGTTGTAATTAGCCAACCTCTCACTGTGTTTGTGCCTGTTTGCAATGTTGTAATAAAAAAAAAAAAAAAAAAAAAAACACAACCTGGTATGTGACAAAGCCTCTTTCTTTCCTCGCCATATGGGAGCGGCTGGTGAGTGTCACACATCGCACAGGGTTACATGGAACACAGTCAAACTTATGAGCTTAACAACAGGGGGAAAAAAAATCAAAAAACAAAGACAAGGGAAAAAAACTAAAGGGAAAGTGCTACTGTATATACAGCCTTTTTTCTCTGCTTTTGTGAGCTTTAAAGAACTTCTGTCTTGGTGAGATGTATAACTTGCTATTGTGTTGCCGCCAAAACACCAAAGGGGTCGAGATCAACATAAAAACCTGATCTTCAGTTGGAGAGTAATCATCCTTAAAGGGCTTTTAAAGGTAGTTAGAGAAAGCAAAGGAAGGGGAAAAGCTGGAGCCTAAAGTGGCAAGCAGAAGTGTTTTAACTTACAGGACACATTCAGCAAAAGTACAAAAGTGGTACACGAGTGCACATATGTTGCAAACATTGAGCAGAATAAAGGTCATGCCACAAAGCCGTTTTTTTGAATGAAAGATTATAGCAGATAGCTGTTCGGAAAGTGTGTGTGTCTATGTGCCACTGTAAATGTCTCTGCGAGTGTGTGTCTCTGCTGGCTGAGCTGCGGGGTGACTGCTCCCCTGTCTTCTCACCATCTGCCCAAGAGTGAGTCTTTCCAGCCCAGCCCCTCTTGGGCTGTGAGTGTGAGGATGAGGAGAAGGACGAGGAAGAGCTGTGCCATGCCTCTTTTAAGACCACCTTTATACTAAACTTCAAGGATTGAGCATGAGATGTACTTTAACTAAAATTATATTCTTTGTATGGAGCACAGTGGTCCTACATGTACTTTAATTGGACTGAAAAATGCTTCATTCACTTACTCCTGGAGGATCCAGGCACTACCTGTGCCAACGTGGACTAATGTATGCTATGAGCTTGTTTGGAAAGACTTACCCTTTTCAGAGCTGTGAGCTCCATTAGACAAAGAGGAGAAGGGCAGGCTAATTAAAGAGTGACCGTGTGGCCAGTCTAGAGCAAAGACTCGTTTACCCTGGCCCTGTGCTCTCTCTAGCTCTCCTCGCTCTGCTAATAGAAAAATAAGCTACTTCACTCAGCATTGCTCGCAGTGACACCTACACTGGAGGGGGTAATGGTGTTTAATGGCCTTTTAAATTTTTATTCAGCCAGAGAATCATAAAAGGGGAGGCAGGCAGCCACTGGATCTCTTAATAACCCCAATGCTATGGCAACCCGAAACTCGCTCAGGTCTTAGACATCACGTGGCTCTACAATGGTTGGTTGGGGTTTGCACATTAAAAAAAAGAATCGGATGGAAAGTTAGATGGACTGGAGGACTGAAAATGGGATAAAAACAAGAACGAAGAGAGGAAAAATACAAAGGTCACCACTGACCACTGTAATGGTGATTTTATATGTATATATAATCATAAATGTTAAAAAGTTTAAGTGCTGCTCTTCAGTAGGTTGAAAAATCGTTTGCATAACAGTGTGGAAAATAAATAAAGCAGATGATAACAGTGAAGGAATGAATACTTGTGAAAGCGCACATTTCAGTATGTGTTGCTTTCCCAAGGGATCCACATATCCGGACCTGACTGGAAAAGAGCTGTTCCAAACACTGATCCGAGACCAACTGCAGATACAAAAAGATAAGGAAAAAAAAGAGAAAGAGACTTCAACTTTTGCACTTTCAATTTGAAAACTCAGAAGACGATACAGTAAACTAACAGTGTGTATTCACCTGCATGGCTTTGTTACTATGTACTTAACAAAAAAATAAACACTTTTTTCCTTGAGCTCTGACCAACCCATTTCAGAGCTCATCCAAAACATAAGTTGTGTGGAAGTTCAGTGAAGAAGACGGTGCTCCGGAGCCCGAGTCTTGCAGTCGAACGTGTAACTGGCCTCTGTTTTAACCTTACATTGTGTAAATGCAGTGTATTGCTGTTTTAATGTCAGTGATAGACATCAAAACCTTGTTCTTCTCTAAGCCCATCTGCTTGCTGCAGATGTCTCAATCAAGCCAGCAGCTGCATGGTGTCTGGGCTGTCAGAAAGGGCCGAGGCTACGCTTATACATGCTTCTGTTTAGGCACGCAAAACATGGACACACTCGCCACATGCTACCTGACCCAGCATTCTGCAGCCTGTCAATCAGCCTTCATCGGTGGCCCATTTCCTCAAACACACTCTCTTCTTCCAACTTCCACACCCCCACATAACCAAACACACACACACACACACACACACACACACGCACGCACACACACGCACACACACGCACACACGCACACACACGCACACACACCTACCACCCACGCATTGTACACAGCAGTCATCTATCTAGGAGAGCAAAGCTTCTACTGTTCTATCCTGTACAACCAAAAGCAAAGCGAGAGCCATAATTAAATGAACAAACTGCTTTAAAAAAAAAGTAGTATGTGTAGCAGCATGTCACTTTGATATAAGAGAGGGAATAAAAAGACAAATTATATTAGAATGTACTGTATATCATATAATATACTGTATAAATTGGTCAATAAACTTGGGAAATTGTATAGTAGTGCACCACAATTTCACCAATATATTTGTATATTTTACCAGTATATTTGTATATATTTCTACTATATATATTTCTAGTATACACAGTTATAAAAACAACAGATGTCCATGCTAAAACCTTCTCTTGCTTTGCAGATGCCTCAACCACAAGTTAGAATATTTTATTAAAATATATTTTTTATTTGTCTTCATAATTAGGGTCTTCTAGTTCAACTGAAGAGAAACTGTAATGTTAATGTATCCAAAAACATTTCATACAGTTGTGTGCCTTCAACTTTGTGGTGACAATTTGGGGAGGAACCACATATGGCTGAAAGGTGTCTGGTGTCTCAATATTATTTTCCATAAAATGTTTATATTAATTAACTCATTTTAACACTAATTGCTCATTCTACTTGTTTCTACAGTATACTTATTTATATTTTATATATAATTTGTTAACATAGTGAACCTTTGGGTTAGTAGACATTTATTTAATAGTTATGGAAGGAGTGTCGGGGATCAGCACAGCAAATCTTAAGGACAGATAGCGTTTTCAGCACCTTACACATTATAATCACATTATAATCTGCATCCTTTTGTCCTCTTAAATTCAAGCAAATAAAAGATAGAGAGAGCTGATGAGGCAGCAACTGTTAAGAACTGCTTAAACATTAGTGATAAAAGGAGCTTCATCGAAATTTGACCCAGAAAATACCATAATATTAAATGTTCTCATACATGTATAAAAAGCATGATGTTTTGTTTATACCAGACAGTATTGTTATTCACATAGTTTCTCATTACAAATTACATTCACTGTGTGAGGAAATCACACTTAGCAAGCTAGCAATGTTTTAGATATCGTCAAAGAGACTGACTGTTTACCACACTACATTTGTTAAAGTGGCCTGGCTGGATCTTTGATTTGAGCCAGGGCAAGAAAAATAAAATAAAATACTTTCGGGCCATTTTGGTGAAAAGCTATACACAGAAAAAAAAAGACATTTAATCTGAAATAAAATCACACAGTTGTGGCTGTTTGCTAGAATTCAGTCACGCCAACATCCAGTGGTGTTTCCAAAACCACCACACGTAAGTATACTCAATACAGGAGCTGAGATTTCACAGGATCCACACTCCATCACAGTGAATCTGTTTACATTAGTAACACATTATATTTTCGAAAATCTATTTCGTATCTATAATGGATTTAGACTGATATTATAAGGAAGGTTGAGTAAACAGGTTTTCTTTTAATTCATAGTACAGGGAGCTGCTGTTCATGGTAAGTCATATACACTACAAATGCTACGGATTGAGGTCCACTGCTTGGACAAAAGTATTGGGACACGTGACTATTCCAGCCATATGTGGTTCTTTCCCCAAACTGTTACCACATAGTGAGATGCAAACAATTGCCTTTGGATGCAATATAATAAAAATTTCCCTTCACCTGAATTAGAAGACCCAAACTTGTTCCATCATGACAATATGCACATAGTGGGCTTCATGATTCTATACATTACATGGTGTGGAGTGAAAGATCTTGAGTGGCAGGCTATAGAGCTCTGACCTAAACCCTACTGAACACCTTTGGGACGAATTTAAATGCTGACTGCACACCCCAGGCCGCCTCATCCTACATCAGTACCTCACTTTTCTTACCCCCTTGTGGATGAATGAGCACAAATCTCCAAAACCACATAACAAATTTGTGTAGAACATCTTCCTCAGAAGAGTGATTATTGTACCAGCAAACAGGAACAAACTGTCCACAAACCTTTGTCCAAATAATTGGGCAAATAATCACTCTAATAATAACAATATTCACAATAATTACACTAATAAATCACCCAACAGGTTTCATTCAAGTTAGACATTTACAATATATCTTCCCTATTTTTATTATTTTAATTTCTTGCACTATTATACTAGAAAATATATGATTAAAATATATTACATTATATTTCACAACTGTTAAAAGTTAATCTTGTGTTTTCCTTAAATTTTATCTTGTTTATTTAGCATCTGTGTGAATGAGCAAATTCCCTTCAGCTCTTGAAAAGAATATCGGAAATACATTGGAGCTTCATTTTAGAGGTTATTCTTTTTTCCAAACTGACACAAAAGCTTATGAGAATGAATTGGCGTGTTCACGTCAAATCTGAAGTAACTATAGCTGGGCATCACACAGTTGTACCACTGTAATACTGCTCTGTGTGATGTGGCTTTTTTGTTGTAAAAAAAAGACACTGGCTGCACAGCAGGAGGCCGAAACAGTTTCTTCTGCAGCTAACGAAGAAACGCAAGCACATGCACGCACACACAAACACAGAGGAAACACATAAGCTTTGCAGCTCCATTAAAGCATTAAAGTGCAGACATACAGTCATAATGCAGCATGAGGAGGGGGAAAAAATGCTAATTCGATTTTTTGTTTTTATTTTCAACAACTTTTTTTAACATTAGATTTGTGCCCAAAAAAAAAAAAGAAAATTGAGATATACCACTACTGTGATATAAGCACACATATATTCACACTTTTATTGTTGTTAATAATGAAACAGAACAGCACTTTCAAGTACATCTTACATCTAATTGCAATTATGAACACAGAGGGCTAATATTTTAGATTTTTTTCCTTTTTTTGTTCTTTTAATTCTGTATTTATTAATTGATTTATCAATAAATGTAATAAATTAAAAGCTGTATATACAGAGGCCAATGCAGAGCAGAAGAATGTGTTGAATATATACATTTCCCTATCAATGTAAAGAGAACAACGTGTGCAAGAATGCAGGCAGATGCAGACACACACACACACACACGCACACACGCACACACGCACACGCACACACTTGTTAGTACCCCATCCCTTTGACAGGTATCTGCTAGACTGTGTTCTTTGCAGCTTACAGGCTTTTCTGAGATTGATTAAAGCTCCAATGTTGATTTCTTCCCGAGTCACGCATAAAAACCTATTTAAAGCAGCCCTGCCAGCTCATTAAACGCACCACACGACACACACACATTAAAGGTAATGTCCCCGCCACTTTATCTCTCATTGTTTTATTTTGCTCTCTGGATCTAATGAAGGCAGCGGAATTATGTCGTTTTTAAACCGTCTGCTTTATGATTCTATTTGTTTATCTATCTCTTATTTCCGCGTCTCTCCCACTCTCGTCTGTCATCCTCTGGTACTTTAATTTGATTGGGCGCTCGGCAGCGGGCCTGTTGATCGCTGCCCATTTGCAGATTAGCAGATTAAGTTATTCATCACTCAAGAAGCTCCCCGCTGCGACAGCGCTATCAGCAAACTGCCACATCAAAACATCTCTGCCAGCCATTCCAAAATAATTGAATGCACAATAATTTCCCTATTAATACATTTCTCATATTACAGATTATGCATGAAAATGTCCACATTATCTGTAGCACTTTTTTTGGTTAATGTCTTGCTCCTCACCAGTAAATTTAATAGACAGGAGTAGAACAGCACATAGTAAGATGAAGCGATGGGTTACAGATAGCCTCTCCTCCCATATTTATTCATTCTCTCTCTCTCTCTCTCTCTTTCTCTCTCTCTCTCTCTGGCTCTTGGAGGATGCGGCAGAAAATTAAAGAAAATCGATCATTGTACAGCAGGGTGGCAATGACTGGCTCTGACGGTTGCTAGGCCAACAGTTACTCAGCCGCTCGCGGCTGTCTGTTTTGTCAGTTTTCTCTGATAAGACTCAGATTTATTTTATTTTTCACCTGCTTATTTTATCGGGGGTTAATTACACTGATCTGCATTCATCTGAAACAACTTTTTTTTCTGATTTTTTTTTCTCCTGTACTATGTCTTGGCCACATGCAATACGTTACACACAGGCAAAGAAGCACGGCAGGAGATTTACATATTTCTCCCAAAGGTATGCAAAGCATATAATTATCTGCATATCCATTATTTGCAACGATGTAGGTACCTATATTTTACATGCATGTGCATGTACGTAAAATACAGAATACATTATACAATCCATCAAAACAAAGAAAAACTGCAGCATCTCGGCCAAATTAGTCGACGTGTCAGTTATAGACATATCACGGGTATAGTCATAATTCTACTCTCATGTAGAGCACAGAGGTAGGACAAAACTAGCAGCATCAAATCCTACTCTGATCCGATCGTGATGCTCACAGTATCTCATGCTAAGTTCACTCGAAGGCAACAGCATGATGTTGAAGAAGCTCAGTGTAGAGAAGCTCCATACTGAGTGTTTCGTAGCAGCTAGAGGAGTCATGAATGCCACAGCCTGTCTTAATGGTATAATGTGGATAAACCAGAAGAGGCAGAAATCAATAGAGGGAGCATGTCTCATGGTGATGACGCATCAGCAGACTAATTATCCACTGCTCAGCACCCACTTTCTGAAAGTGATCACACTCTCCAATGAAATGTAGGGAGAGATGAATGTAGCCCCACCCTGACTGTAAGCATTATGCAGACCATGTGATGTATTTGCGTAAATATAGATATTTCTGATGCATTCTAAAATGTATTTTGGGAGACTGTGTGAGGTATTCTGTGTGTATATAAACTGTGTAATGTATTCATTGCTGTATTCTGTGTGTGAGATAGACTGTGATGCCTAAGTATATAGACTGTAATGTATTGTGTTAATATGGAGTCTAATAAATTGTGTAAATATTTGGATTGTGTGATGTATTGTGCATGTATATAGACTATGTGAGGCATTGTGTGTGTGTGTATATAGACTATAGATGTGATGTGTGTATAAATGGACAGTGTTATGTATTTAGACTGTATTGTACTGTGTGTATGAAGACTGTGATGCATTGTGTGTATATAAACTGTGTGATGTACTGGGCATTGTGTTGAGTGTGTATATAGACTGTGTGATGTATTGTGTGCATATACACTGTATTATGTGTACTGTATATAGACTGTGGAATGCATTGTGTGTATATAGACGCTCTGATGTATTGTGTGTATATATATACTGTGTGATATATTGTGTGCATATACACTGTATTATATGTACAGTATAGAGACTGTGTAATGCATTGTGTGTGTATAGACTGTGTGATTATATTGTGTGCATATACACTGTATTATATGTACAGTCTATAGACTGTGTGATATATTGAGTGCATATACACTGTATTATATGTACATTATATAGGCTGTGTGATATATTGAGTGCATATACACTGTATTATATGTACAGTCTATAGACTGTGTGATATATTGAGTGCATATACACTGTATTATATGTACATTATATAGGCTGTGTAATGCATTGTGTGTATATAGACTGTGTGATGTATTGTGTGGATATACACTGTATTATGTGTACAGCATATAGACTATGTGATATATTGTGTGCATCTACACTGTATTATATGTACAGTACATAGACTGTATGATGTATTGTGCATGCATATAGACGAGGTGATGTATTCTCCATGTTAATTGACTGCATGATGCGTTCTGCATGTATGTAGACTGTGTGTATGACAGTGCCCACCCTCTTTTCTACTAAAATGAACATGCACTCTCTCCTTCTGCTCACACGACCCTCCAAATGCATTATAAGCATTAATGAAAAAGTTAATGGACCATGTTCCTACATATCAATTTACATTTTACAATTTGGGTAGACAAATGATGTCTGCTATTGCAGGCCCATAATATTTTGCTCAAGGAAACAGTTCTAATGTGTTTTATAGACATCAAATGTTGTGAATAATGATGCGTCCATAGCATGCAAATCAAGACAACAGCAGGCCGATCAGCTGTTATTGTGTAGCTGCATACAGGGAAGAAGAGGCTGATATTATCAAGTCATGGAGTAACACTGATGTTATGGCATCACTCAGCTGGACCACATGAAGGGAGTTGATATTCACACAACACAAACCCACATATAATATGGAAATACAACTGTCTAATGAATTTACCAAAACAATTAAAGCAATCCAGCTCCCAATCATCTAAGCGGCATCTCAAGAACATCTCTTGTGATTGGTTTCTGTTACACAGCTGAAGGCGGGAAAAAAATAACACTTCCTGAATTTCCATTTCTACGCCTGATTCCCCATTATAAGCGCTTGTACACAGTTCACATCAAATGTATATTCTGATCCAACCGGAGGCAGTGCTGATACATATTTGGAAAGTGTGCGAGTTCAGATTGCTCTGCGATTAGTGGGCATACACTTGTTACACAGCAGTCATTAAATGCAGCATAGCACTACGGAGATCTACACACTCCCTGAGCTCAAACCTTAGACGACTAGCCACTAACCTGCCTGCGCTTTCCATGACATTCCATCACTTCTATCCTCCTCAAGTTCATAGAAAATAATCATTTTCACCAAAGGGCGTTTTTCCACGCACGTCTCCTGTGTGCTGCCGATGGCGTCTCTGTGAAGGACGCGCCTGTCTCGGCAGCTCTGTTTCTGAGAGCAGGGTGTGAATGTGTGTTTCAATGCCATCTGCATGTGAGGTGAGAACTCTTGGAGCAGTGAGCCAATCACACACCCACGCACACCTGAGGAAGCGTCATCATCACAGCCTATTGTTTCAGAACACACTTCGGTATGTGTAAGGCGCATGAGAATGAGCTCACACATTCTAAACAGACAGAGTTTTACACACACACACACACACACACACACACACACACACACACACACACACACACACTTTTTATATATATATGCACAGACAAAGATGTAAAGGTGTACAAAAAGGTGTATGGAAAATACTATATGGTCCTGTTGCACTGAATTCCCTCTCTAACTATTGCTGTGATACACTCCAGTGTAACAGCACACCCTGAACAGACATATAGCCAATACTTTTTATACACAAGTGCAAATGAAAAGTCGCCCACAGTTTCACACTCGCTCTCTCTCTCTCTCCCTCTCTTCTTTTCTCTCTGGTTTCACTCTCATTATTCTGCTCCCTCTCCCCATCTCTACTCATCTCTCCCCCACTAGCAGCAGCAGTCCAACGCAATGGCCAATAACACAGCACGCTGTAACAGACACCTGCAATGCTAATATCATTAATCAATACCAATGGAATTGTGTGGAGGGACTTGGCGAAATGAAGGTCCCAGCGGTACCAATCTTGCTCCCTTTAAACCTCATTTGCAAGCCCAAGATGGCCGTTCTAATGACTGGCAGCAAAGTTTTTCCAACAAATTTCATGGGGCATGATCCAAAGATAATAGGTTTTCAGCCCAATGACAATCCAATTACAATGCCAATCAAAGCTGACTCCATGCAGGCTAATTATCAGCTTCAGCCGAGAGTTCAAATTCGAGCACACCACTTTTTTTGTTTGAATAAGAACTTGGTTTGGAGGCGAGGCAGGTTTTGCCGTGTTACCAGCAAGAGGGCTGCCTCTGTCACTGAAACAGAACAGCCGAAATACATCCAAGCAGATCTGTATAACATCCATAACTGAATTAAAATTCAACGGCAACTCCTGCATTGCCACTGATATACTCTTCTACAATTAGAAGCTGTGATGCAAAACATTAGCTAATTAGATAATTTTAAAATAAAACAGCGTATATTTCAATTAGTATATTTCTCACACAGATCTCATGCAACACTGTTTCCCCAGTAACTATTAGATCTGTATCTAACACCATGACATGGCAGTTGATTTTTTTTGCCGGATATGCTTAACTTCTATTGCTCTCCCATACTGGATTTATGGTGCTTGAGACTAATACTGTATACGCTTAAGCAAATGGGTGATCAAAATAAATATACATGCTGTGAAATATAGCCACAAGCTACTCTGTTCATCCAGAACGTGGGCATATTAATGCATCATCAAGCCTCTGCAAAATATCAGTTGCATTCAGACTTCAAACTGTTACCAATATGGTGCTTTTAAGCAACTGGGAGTCAATATGGACATGGGGTTCTCTAATAATTAGAATCCATTAAGTAACTAGCCACAATAATAAGGCTCTTCATAAGGCTCGGTATGGGGCAACACAAAGAGTCAATTACATCCAGTATTCCAAAACACTATTATTACTGCTAATAATAATAAGAAGAAGAAGAAGAAGAAAAAGAAAAAAAGAAACAGAAACAGAAGAAGAAGAAGAAGAACAACAAGAAGTAGAAGACAAAGACTATGATGAAGGATCGGTTATTATCGCTTTGTGACTATGATCTTGGCATGGTGCTGATACCAAACTGGCTGGTTTGCAAATCTCAGAAACTGATGGTCCCATGTTAATTTTACATACAACAGTCTGTAAAGATAAAAAAAAAAAAATCAATTGTGCAGCAGATTTGCAGGTAGAAACCTTCTTGGTGAGCAAGATCAGTAGAAATGGCAGTCTCTCACAAAACCACTCTTCACAACCATCCACAGCAGAAAAGCATTACATTCCAAACAAGTTAGCAGATGGGCTACAACAGCAGAAGACCACATCGGGTTCCACCCATGTCAGCTAATAACAATCTTACAAAAAAGAGCAAAGTTACAACCTCAGAAAACAATTTATTATTAAACATTTTTTTTTCTTGTATTTTTAAACTGAAAACATATACTATGTTATATTATAATATAGAGTATGTCCAATATTTGGTAGGGAAGCCACCATAAGAATGCTAATATGCAGGTTTTCATGCGTCAAACTGTGCAAATGACAAACAAAACCTTTTACTAAATCCTTGTTTACCATCAATTAAAAATAAATTAAAGCAATGGTATACTTTTAAGTCATTTTTAGTAGGAGACATCAAATAGAACATTATTCCTGATTTAAACTGTCTTCTGTGTAGATATGGTAAGTGAAAAAATAAATAAATTAATAAACAAACAAATAAATTAATTAACAAAAAAATCTGAAAGGTTGCACTTTGTAATTTTGCCACAAACCAAATTACAGTTAGACCATGATGTAAAATGGAATATAGAATAGAAAATATTGTGCATTCCCTTTTAATGTTTAAAAAACAAATGATTAATAAACGGAAATTTATTTAGAAACAAATTATTTTAAACGGCATCAAATCTTTCTATGATGCACTAAAATTCAATACAGCAGAATAAATTTATAATTCTCAATTAAGGATTGTAAAAATGTATTTGGTTTCTGTCTGTATATCATATATTTTGAGGAAGTAGCCAGTATTAATCCTCTGTATGTTTTATCTGCAAATGCTATATAAAAACCAAATGCACACACACACACACACACGTGCACACACACACAGGTGCACACACACACACACACACACACACACACACACACACACACACACACACACACACACACACACACACACCACACACACACACACAGACATTCAAACAAACAAAAAACAGCATCAATAACACAAATGATTAAACATTCATGGCCTTTTGTAGAGAACATCTGCTCTATATAAGAGTGTAGCCTCGGGGACTCGGTGAAAAGAATCTGGAGGATTTTCTCTCTCAAAACCACAAGAAAGCAATAAGACGGCACCGAGACTGTGCGAGATTTACACACGGACACACACTCTCTTACAGAACAGGAAGCCTGATCCGTACAGACAATATGTGTGTAAGTTAGCACCTGGCCGACGTCCGTTTCACTCAACTGTACGATGACAGCAGTGGAAATAGAAGTACTGTCAAAATATGAAAATCAGGAATCAGTATCAGGCCAAACTCTCGCTACAAACAGCCTCGTTATCTTTCAAAAACCTTTCAACAGCTTATGACGTTTTACTCTGAAGTGAGCTTAGCCTATCATTATATCTGTTCACATATTATGATAAGCTATCTTTGTTTTTATTTATTTGTTGTTTTTTTTTTTTTTTCAAAGCTCAGCTTGAATAAGTATATCGCACTGATTACGCCTCCTGACTGCAGTCCCTCACAGTGCAGGCCCAGCTGAGAAACGATTACCTTTGATTATCTGTGAGTTTGCAGTTCGATAAATTCACAGAGATGTGAGGCGAGGAGAGCTGGAGCGAGCGTCTCTCTCTCTCTCTCTCACACTACACACACACACACACACACACACACACACACACACACACACACACACGTTATCGCTGATTTCTACACAAACGCCGCAGATCTGAAGAGATTAATGATACGTTTTCCACGGAGATAACATCTGTCTCAACCGCTCCTGGAATATTAAGCTTAATAAATATATTTATGAGCCTTGCTCTCTATAGCGCTAATGCAATCAGCCGTACTGCTCACGCTGGCCCGAGACACTGAAAACACATCGACTCATTTTGTAGCGAATTAGTCCTACCCCCTAATCGTCGAGCCCTGCTGCACTTTTTGAATTATGACTCAAAGACACCCATCTTCTCCGCTGAAACGCTCGCTATGAATAATAGCAATTCGTAAAAATTACCACTGCCCGGATTTCATTAACACCACATAAAACAATGGTTTGTGTTTATTATTGCACTGACCCCCGTCTATAAATAACCTGCCTACAAGCAAGCATGCATTGGACATTAACGCATTATGGTAAAGGGATATATCATTAAACCTGACAATATGTCATAATATCGTCTGGGCAAAAATAAATTAAAAAAATGCCGCAATTTGCACAATCATGCTTAGTCTCGGAAAGCGTGTGAACAGAAAGCACAACCAAGGAATGGGGACACTCCTTCTACTCCGTTATAGTACGTCCTATCACAACCTGATACTCAGACATCCATTGTAAACAACTCTGTAGCTCCACCCTCTACAGAACAAACAAAACACACAATACACTTTTGCCTTACTACACTTATAAGGACTTTCCATCTATATAATTATTAATTCAGACAATGACCCACATGCCTATACATAAATCTAACCTTAACCTCTATAACAGAAATGAAACCGTTTGGCTGACTTCTCTCTCACCTCTGGGGTTAGGGGTTCAAGTCCCGCCTCCACCCTGTGAGCGAAAAATTTGCATGTTCTTCTTGTGCTTAAGGGGTTTTTCTCCCCAGTGAAAAGACATTGGTTGTAGGCTGATTGGCATTAGAAAAACCTGTAGTGTGTGAATGGGTGTGTGAGATTGTATGTGTGTTCATGATTGTGTCCTGTGATAAGTTGGCACCGTGGCCAGGGTGTCCCCCCACCTTGTGCCTCAAGTTCCCGTTGATAGGCTCCAGACTCCTTTAGGACTCTGAGTAGAATAAGAAGTATAGAAAATGGACAGATGAATGGAAGGATGGAATGATGGATGGATGGATGGATGGATGGATGGATGGATGGGTAAAGCAGTTTTCTTCTTTGCCACCCAAATGCCCCACAATTAAGCAATTCCTGTCATTCTAGGCACATTTGCTCCCCACCTGGACATAAAAGCATGGTTACTCACACTCTCTCTCACACACACACACACACACACACACACACACACACACACACACACACACACACACACACACACACACACACACACACACACACTAACACTAACCCAAATATGGTATGATGCACTAGCCAGGGGCAATCCTACACACGGGACGCTACAAAAAGGACAAATCCTCATCCAAGGCCAGGAAGTTTAAAATGTGATTATCTTTTTATCAGGCAACAGCCAACTATGTTTTCTAAATATTAGTCCACATAATCTGAGATCTGTGGTGTGGCTCTAGGGTGAGTGGATGAGAGGGGGCAGATAAATCAGTGTGAGGGAGCGGGGGTGGGGTTAAACTAACACAAATTAATAACGCTGATGGAGATCTGTCCTTTTAGCATAATTTCAGAGAAAATGTTCCCTGACCCTGCAGCCACGCTCCTTATCTTGTTGCTTCTAAACAATATGAAAAAGCTATTTTGTTTACTGGTTAACCTTTAGCAGGCTGCGGGAGACACCAGGACTGTCTCTGCACTCCGATCTGTGTGTGTGGCTGGGGCACAGTGCTGGCGTGTTGGTGGAGGTGTGGCATGTCTCGTTTGTGTGCATCATCCACATACAGGTACACGGAGTCGAGAAAAGCACATTCATCAGAATATCGCACTCTATAATAAAATGTTTTTTGAAAGTAACAAAAAAAAAAAAAAAAATTGACACACAGATAAACAAAAAAAAAGAAAGAAATATAAGACTTTGTAGTTAATTGTATCAGAACTTCTGCTAATTTTTAGTTCTAGTTAATTTCTGTTTTATTCCCTTATGTTTTTATCTATATTATGTTCTGCATTGTTTATTCACAACAAAAACTGTTATTTGAGTACCATGAGCAACAGATTATATAATAGAGAAAATGATCACCATTACAGAGAAAATCTAAATGTATAAATAGACTTTATGCATACTGCATAATTGCATTTATTAAAACAACAGTACATAAAAATACCACGTTGGTATTTCTACATGTTTATACATATCTCTGTATTTAGTTTTCCCCTAAATATTAAATATACAGAAACAGAAGGTTCACATGCAGGCGCACACACACACACACACACACACACACACACACACACACACACACGTACACACACACGTACACACAGGGTTGTAAAATGCTTCATCAGAGGGAGATGCAGGGATGTTAACTGCTATGGTAACCAAGCCCTAGGGACTCTGCATTCTGATCAGCTCACCTCGCAACATCTGCCTCTTCAATGTTC
>NC_139577.1:20959352-21069352 GCF_946808225.1 Silurus aristotelis | reverse complement strand
CTAAAATATAAAGAAAGTACTAGCCTAATGTACTGTAAAGCAGCATGACCCTGACCAGGCAGTTACAAAGGATGAATGAATGAATGATTCAACACTAACTGCATTGTGCAACGACTTATATTTACATGAATGAATGCGGTCTTTCTTTGTCCTGCAAGCTTCGTACCTGATCGCTTACTCGTGCCCGCATGCTTAATCTCGAACTGCTCAAGGTCAGCATGAATGGGTCAAAAAAAGGAAGAAATATGAAGAAAAAAAAAAGATATCAACATTTATTTGCACTTTTTCTAAACTCCTTGCCAACACACCAGCGACAAGTCAGCCGTTACAATCATGTACAATTAATGATACTTGGTTAATGATGTACAGCAGCTTTTGTTGCTTAAAATGTAATTTGTCAATAAAATTCATGTAATAAATAAATGTCTAAATTCTTCACTGAAAAACAGTATAAAACAATAAAAAAAAACTATAAAACAAGCTCCATGAGCCTATATGCAACTGGCCCCTGTTTTCTCATCCACCCAAAATACATCAATCACCTACATTTTGAAATGGGAGAAATAAATGAACCAGAAAGAAAGAGATCTGTCTCTTGTAAAGGAATACTCATTACAAATACATTTACATGTACTTTGCATTCTACCTTGTGCAAAAGAACTCTGTTTAATTTTTTTTATTTTTTGTTTATTTTTTATTTTTTGTCCTGAAAGATATTAATTTTTTTCTTGCGTGAACAAGTTGGAAAGCTGTTTTATTTCTGGTCAAATGGTCAACAACAAAACGATTCATTTTCATGGTTGTCAATTCCAGATAAAACCCAATATGACCATTATTCATATAAAACCAAAAACACAATAAAACAGTGTGAAATGATGCATGTTGGTGGTAAATAGTTTCTTTCTTGTCTGACGCAAAAACACAAGGGAAGGAAATAAAAAAATCTACAACATGGTTGGTCTCAGTTTTATAGAGTAGAGGAAAAAAAACATCAGGGTAGCTTTATTATCAGACTGAATCTAGAGGCCATCATGTAAATAGGTCTGCATCTCGGGAAGTTGATATGCAAAGCAGCCCTGTCCCGTGTGTCAGGATCTGTGCAACAAGGAGATTAATGGAATCCTAAAAGTGTAAATTATAGCCTTTACCCAGTGTGGTGTGGAGAGGAGGGCCAGCTGCCCCCGGGGAGACTTCCTACAAAGCAATTCCAGCCGCTCCACACATGCAAATCTCTCCGACGCAGAGGTGAAGGGCAATTTCCCTCAGCCGCACTTCTTTATTTATTTCTGCAGATTGACTAGCTGGACACATCTACATAATCACGTGAAGGTGGCTGATGAACATGTACAATATGAAAAAGCAACAACCCTCCTTTGGCAATAATATTCATATTGATGCTTTTTTTTTCATCTATTGTCTTTGAACCCATAATCAATGCATTACAAAAAAAAAGTATGCTATGTTTCTATTTGAATAATGGCAACACCATTACCAACCTGGGAAATAGTGGCAAAAGAACTACAGGCTAACGGTTATTGCAAAATACTGTAATGAGGCCTAGGCAAGCAAACAATGCATAAACATTTTTCAAACATTTTTCAACAGCCATCAGAGCCAGGGAATAACGCATAATACATGCAAATGCCTCTGCATGCACTCCGGGAAAAAAAAAAAGGCGAGAAAGAAAATCTCCCAGAACACACCCCGCATCATCTATGAATAGGTGGTGACAGGGGAGCACCTCCGGACAGAGCGTCATAATTACAAGCCCTGTGAAACGTGTGTATTTTAATGGAATGATGCATGTCCTTGGTATTAAAACACCTCTTCAAGTCTGTCCTTTTTTCTGCTCACACCCTGTGCCTTTTATTCTTTTTTTTTTCTTTTCCTTTTAGGTCTGGCTACACTGATGTCCTCTCTGCTTCCCCCCACCTCTCCCTTTTTACTATTCATTGAGATACAATCGGCGGTTGGCACTTCTCCAGTGTTAGATGCATTTGAATAATACATGACATGCCCTTTCGCTGACATCACAGTGCCAGAGCTCCGACAAGGTATGACTCTTATTCTATATACACTTCCAATGTTTCGGCTGTTCACAATCTATACTGTCAACAATTTATCAAGGGGGATGCAGAGTGGCTCTGCCAAGTTATCAGAGTGGTCGGCGGACGCGCGTGTGATCTAGTCACAGCATCTGGCTCTTCACTGCTCCTGACATTAGCACAGACAAGAGAATCAGTGGACTATTGAATGCAATTACAGTAAGCGAGACAGACAATAAAGATTGATAGCGCTTTCTCATTTTATCACATGACAAACATAGCGAAGGTTAAGGCAGCGTCTTCAGTTGCCTGGATCTAATAATGATTGAAAATATGCTCTGGTGCAGGCACCAAGAGAGGAACACGCAAAACCGCGAGCTATGCAATCCGTGTACATGCATCACGCACACAGCGTGTACGCATTCACGCTCGCACAAATATGCAAAACACACAACATGGAAATACAGTGCATGTCAAAGTTCGTATAAGCAAATATATGGAGTATATAATACTGGAATTTTTTAAAGAAAAGAAAAGCCTTAGATGTAGCTCTCGTTCGTCGTCAATGAATATTTACACTACATCGATTACTGTTTTTTTTTCAAGAGCAATCCGAATGATTAAGAGGGGAGAAAGTCGGCATGCATATTTAAACAATGCAAAAGATAATAAATGGATCCCTTCAGTACAATCAACAACCTCGGGCAAAGCGGAGGAGAAACATCCGGGGGAAATAACCTCACCGTTGACCACACACACACACACACACACACACACACACACACATATATATATATATATATATATATATATATATATATATATATATAAAAACACCAGCTTTAAAACTAAGCATGGGACAGGAAAAAAAAAAACATCTGTCAAATCCCACTAAAATGACTTGACATGACTCGGACTACCTGGCCAGAATTACGTATTGCAATTTTAACTGAGTTTACTTGCAAACATGACGAATGTTTAATTCCCTGGAAGACTGTGGAAGAAAAAAACATTTTGTCTGAGACATGAAGGGGATGACATGTCATTGTGAGACTTTTCCATTATTTGCTTGAGTAATCATAACAATACAACATACTCCCCCCCTCAAGAGTTAATTGCACTATGGTGGGAACAGGCTACTGCTGGCATTGCTGGGTTTTGCATGCAATGTTGCTCCATTTTATTTATTTTTCTTTAATACCACTAAACACATCACATTCCAGTATTTCTGTATCTGTGTAGATCCCTGGAGAAAACATGCTATTATGGAGTCAGTTAAGAGTCTGTGTCACTGAGCTAATAAAGTATAATGACATACATATAACATACTCGCACACATAAATTATACTGGCATAAATTGCTATAATTATTAACCATTTTCAGTTTTATGTTGCACAACAAAAAAAAGAACAAGAAGATGAACAATCCAGAAGCACAACAGGCTTAAAGTTTGTGTGATGTCTGCCTGATTCAAACAGAAGGTTAGGGGTATGTGTGTGTGCGAGTGTGTGGGAGAGAGAAAGAGGGGAAAGATGGGGCGGGTTGACAGCTGAGGATATTTGCATGCACACATGGTCGCACACGCAGTCACAGACGGTCACACATGCAAGGTGCAAGGGACTTATCAGCCAAGATAAGGCCTGGCTGGCCTTTTTACCTGGGGAATCCAGGTCTAATCTGTAAAAGACTGTCAGGAACAAAGAGAGACCGCTTCCTCTAGGATAGCAGAGCTATAGTGAGGCCTAACTTTGCTCCTCAGCTTTTATCTCCTCCCTTCATTTAGGCTCACACTTATTGTTCCCATAATGCAACTCTTTTATCCTTGCGCACTGACCCCGTTGCTTGTGGATACTGTTTCTCTTGTCCTGTCACTCTTTGATAGGTGAAAGAATAAATATTGTTTTTTTGTGATTCTTCTCGCAAAGTTGACTTTGTCCTGCATTATGTCTACCATCAGTGAGGTCAATTTGCCTGAATTATTCATCCACCTGGCAAAATGAACGCAAACAGTTTTGCATCAGATAAATAACCCATCAAATAGACCAATAGTAATTTATGGACGTAGCGGTCAGTGCAGTGTTTACCGACCAAACAAAGCATTTGCATATATAAAGCCACGATGAGACAATAAAGCAGCTACACTGAGGTTTAAACACCTGATCATACAGACCACATAGCGCAAATTAACAAATAAGGTAAACTGTTCAGCTTTTTATTAATTGACATACACAGTCTTGCAGCTGTGAGACTTTTTTTTTTCGAGTTATCTTAAAAAAATCAGCCCAAAAAAAAACACACAAAAGAAAACTGTCATTCAGGATATGCAAGTGACATATTGCTCAAAAACAGAGTAGATAAGGCAGAGCCGTGACTCCCGTTTCGCAGTCGGTGGCCACTGGATTTCCTGTACATCAAGCAAAGCTCCTAATTCTTGAATCATATGAATGGGTTATTTTCATGCTGGCAGCATGATGAGTCTCTGAACTGTACACCACTTTCAGCTGGCTCCACCAAAAATGCCATATTAATGTCAAAAGAGATATAACGATTTAGATCCGTCAGATTGCCTGATGTCAGAACACATCCGTCTTTGGAGCTGGTTGATTACAGATTTCCCATCAGAGTTCCAAGGTGGAAAAAAGATAAGCCTGCTCTTTGAATTGTGAAGCTCTAGAGAAACCAGAGAACCACAAGAGTTTTTTCTCAACTTTACTATCAGTCGTTCTTTGGCGCTTCCTAGCTGAGGTCATTTTATCGTATAGAACTATAAGGTGAAGCAGGTGTTCTAAAACCTACCAAAATGTACTAAATTCTGTGTGTGTGTGTGTGTGTGTGTGTGTGTGTTCCTTTTTCTCCCTTGAGTGTGCTGTACAGCATCAGTGTTTAATGAAGGAACTGGTAGAGGTCAGGAAGACACGAGGGCACCAGCTGTCCAGCCCAGAGAGTGCTGCAAACGCCGCCTTAATTTTAAGGGTCATTAATTACGCAGAGAGGATTATTCTGCATAGCTTCCTCAGATGCTTCCTCATCCCTGTCACAGCTTAACAGGTTCAAGCTCCGATACATCAAATTCAAGATAAAATCTCCAATAACAATTAAGCCGGAAACACGCAAATTGCTGAAGAAGAAGAAAAAAGGTCAATACCTATTACTGCCTCTGAATACTAAATGAACAAGTCACTTGGTTTTTTTTCCAGACCAAATAATAGACACTGGGACATGAGGTATGACTCATGTGTACTTAAGAAGAATTAAACAGCAACCATATGTATTAGGTGTCAATACACCATGCATTATTGTGTTGATGCCAGGTACACGGTTTGGTTGCTAATTTAAGCTACATTTAAACTGCTGTTGTAGGTTGTTTTTTTGTTGTTATTGTTTGTTGTTTTTTTGTCTACAGGCTGGGGTTGGGCATTTTGCATACATAGGATTAATAATATAACGGTTTTAAAGCCCTTAAAGCTCCCAGGACACAACTGCATGCTCTTCACAGTCACACACACACACAGCCAGCTTCCCTATTAGTTTCACTGTAGTTGCTGAATAATTTATAGTATTCCCTGAACAATATGCTATTAGGGGCTACAATCACTTTAAGACCAGAAAATCCATATTCAAATAAAAATTTACTCATACAAAATCCTGAACTGACCTCAAGATGTTCACAAGCACACTCATAAGCTTTTCAGAAAGACTTAAATTTAATCTCCTCCTAGAAATGTTCCTCATTTGGTCATACATTTTATATGAAGGTATAATGTAGTGTCATCTGTAATATCTGGAAATAAATATACCTATAACTTTTAAGAAATATAAATGTTTCCTTTTACCTGCATGTTTAAAAATGTGGTTATTATTAAAAAGTAATGTTTGGATACGTTTTGCTTTATTTTCTCCTGAAACACTAATGCATAAAATGTAAATTTTAATAATTAGGGGGCTAACACTTTTGCACAGTACAGTTTGTAATAACTTGACTGCAACTAAAATAACTTTTTTTCGGAAACCAATCATGGTTTATTAAAAATGTATTGTATAATGTTATGAGAAATACTGCACTACAGTCTAGACAGACGGACGGACGGACGGACAGACAGACAGACAGACAGACAGACAGACAGACAGACAGACAGACAGACAGACAGACAGACAGACAGACAGACAGACAGACAGACAGACAGACAGACAGACAGACAGACAGACAGATAGATAGATAGATAGATAGATAGATAGATAGATAAACAAAAGTATATGGACACTTGCCTTTTCCATCCATATGTGGTTCTTCATCAAACTGCTGCCACAAAATGTGAGGCACACAATTGTATAAGATGTTTTTGAATGTGGTATCATAACATTTTTTCTTTATTTGAACTGGGAGACCCAAACCTGTTTCAGCATGACAATGCCTATGCTATAGATATCATCTTCAAGATATAGTTCACATGGTTTGAAGTGGAGGATCTTGAGTGGCCTGCAACAGAGCTCTGA
Organism: Silurus aristotelis; assembly: GCF_946808225.1. Lineage (NCBI taxonomy): Eukaryota > Metazoa > Chordata > Actinopteri > Siluriformes > Siluridae > Silurus > Silurus aristotelis. The sequence goes on along the minus strand of NC_139577.1, from coordinate 21,062,813 downwards.
CCTCAACCCTACTGAACACTATTGGGATTAATTGGAATGCTGACTGCACCTCAGGCCTCCCCACTATACATCAGTACATGACTTTACTAACACCTTTGTGGCTGAATGAGCAGAAATCTCTACAAGCACACTCCAAAATGTAGTGGGACATCTTTCCAGAATAATAGAGGTTGTTATAACAGCAAATGCAGACTAAAGGCAGATGTTTAAAAAATACATATGAAACTTATAAGATTTCCACAAAGGTTTGCCTATATTTCTAATACTTCTATTACTCCTAATCTTACTACTAGTAGAATTAATAATAACAATAATAATAATAATAATAATAATAATAATAATAATAATAATAATAATAATAATAATAATAATGTGCTCTAGTCTTTATTCTGTCTTGACAGTCAGAGTGCAGCACTTTTGCAACAGTAAGGTGACTTATTACACAGTCTAATAGATGGGTAAGAATGATCTAGCATGATCCTTCTTAGTAGCATGTATCATTCTGTTACTAAAAGTGCTTCTGTGTTTATCCAGTGTGTGATGTAGGTGATGCATGGTGGTCATGATGTTGGACTATCAGTATAAGATTTGAGAAGTCAGTAAAAAACGCTGAAGAAGGAAAAAACTTGTTGAATACATATTACTGCCTCTGAACACTAGACCCAATCTTTTTTCAGCACAGATAATTGACACTGCATCTTGGATATGACTCGGGTGTACTTAATGTGCTCATCTCAACAACTGCATTTATAATTTCTATGCAGGTATGTTGTTTTATTGCTTAATCTTAAACTGTTTGGTGGATCAGTGGAAACGGGTTAGGAGTTATAGCGTATATATTTTGGGTATATTGTATAAGCTTTGGGAGAGTAATCCAGGTTGTTCCTGACCATCAATGTGCAGTACATATTATTGTAAGTACTGTGTATAATACGCATATCATTTCTACACTGTCTCTCTGCATAGACCTAAAGATTACAAAGGAGATGGCAAATGCTGTAACTTATTGTGTGTTTGTTCTTTATGTTCTTGCTATCCCCCTGCATTGTTGGTTGTTAAAAGCAAATGTCCGCAGTCATCCTGGGTGAACCAACATTACTATGGTGATTGATTCATTGGGTCATTGCCTGGGCTTTCATGTTGCTCCATACACACCTTTCCCTCTACAACCATAAACAACACAAACACACACATACTCATATACACACAGCCAGTAGCACAGGAGGGCACCACATGCATGCTACATTATTCATCCTTTTTCTTGGGCTGCTGACAGTCCCTCTCAGATGACACTTCTCAATGGTTCTACTGCTGACTTCAAAAAACGGGTGTGTGTCCACCAGCATGCAGCATAGAGACATACGATATGCATAGTATGCAATGTTTACAGATAATATGCATAAACTCGTATTCATAGAACTCTTGTAGTCATGTTATCTAGTAGTTTATGGATTGACTTTTGATGTATTTGGTTCTGGTTGTACACAATGTAAAGGTCTCCACCAAAAATCAGTCATTATGGTGAGTAACTAGGGTGTATGTATGTGGTAAATACTCATGGAAACACGGGAAATAGTCAAATATGAAAGACTACACAGAGTTTGATAATGTTATTGAAAGAATAATAGCTATTTTTTTTAATCAGCTTTATAAACAATCTATGCAATAAAAAAATAATGGTCCAGATTCATTATATGACTCCCCTTGCAAAAAAACAAGATAAAACAACCTAACAAGGCTTGAAATCCATTCTAATGCACCTAACTGTTGTCTTAATTAAAATTGTAAATACCACCCTACTTCATAAAATCTTGCGTGACCTACATTAGAATTAATGATGTCGCCGGATAGCGTGCAGGACGTCGGAGGAGATTCCCAATGAAAGAGAATTAGAAAGAAGCTGACCCAAATACAATCTCACCAGCAGAGGAATCATGTTATGTTAAGTAGGCCATAAAGGTACTTAAAGATTATGCAAAATATTCTCTTTTAATAGATGACACAAAGCAATGAAAGTCGGGCAAATCTCCTGATACGGAGAAGGTTCCCACTCAGCTCGTCAACGTGTACTCGTAGAGCCACAGGGCACAAGAAGACATGTGAACACAGAGCTGGGACGATATCGAGCGTGTCAGAATCTTATTCAGACATGAAATGTAAAGAGTGTTTATTAACACTATTATTAAATGGTAACAACACAAAATACAGTGCATCTGGAAAGTATTCATTTTAGTAATACATTTTGTTATTTTACAGCCTTATTCCAAAATGAATGAAATTCATTATTTTCCTCAAAATTCAACAAACAATAACATATAATGACAAAATAAAAGAAGTTTGTTTGAAATCTTTGAAAATGTATTAAAAATAAAAAGTGAAAAAAAAACCCCACCTAAAAATCATGTACATAAATATTTACCTTTGCTCAATACTTTGTTGGAGCATCTTTGGCACCAATTACAGCCTCAAGTCTTTTTTAACATGATGCTGCAAGCTTGGAACACCTATTTTTGGGCAGTTTCTCCAGAGATGTTCAATCAGGTTCAAGTCTGGACATGTCATGTGCCTTTTACTGTGGAGTGGCTTCCCTCTGGCCACTCTACCATACAGGACTGATTGGTGTAGTGCTGCAGAGATAGTTGTTCTTCTGGAAGGTTCTCCCCTTCTTTTCACAGAGAAATGGTGGATCTCTTTTAGAGTGACCATTGACTTAGGCCCTTCTCCACGATCGCTCAGTTTGGCCAGATGTCCAGCTCTAGGAAAAGAGCAAAATTTTCTTCCATTTACAGATCATTGAGGCCATTGTGCTAATTGGGACCTTCAATGCTGCAGAAATTCTTTTGTGCCTTGATACAATCCTGTCTCGGAAGTCTACAGACAGTTACTTGGACTTCATGGCTTGCTTTGTTCTCTGACATGCACTGTTAACTGTGTGACCTTATATAGAAAGGTGTGCGCCTTTCCAAATCATGTCCAATCTACTGAATTTACCACAGGTGGACTCCAATCAAGTTGTAGAAACATCTCAAGGACGATCAGTAGAAACAGGATGCACCTAAGCTCAATTTTGAGTGTCATAGCAAATGCTGTGAATACTGAATAATATAATATAATATATAATTATATAATATAATATAATACTGAATATGAATTATTTTTTTGTTTGTTTTTAATAAATTCGTAAAGATTTCAAACAAACTTTTTCTAGACTTTCCCATTGTCATTATGGGGTATTGTTTGTAGAATTTTGAGGAAAATAATGAATTTAATTCATTTTGGAATTAAGCTGTAACATAAAATGTGTAAAAAGTGAATACTTTCCAGATGCACTGTATGGGGCTTCCAAGTGACACACAACAAATGTTTTTTCCATATTATATGGAGGACATGAAGTTAAATAGGGGGTTTGCCACAGTGATCCCTTTTTCCCAGAAAGAAAATAGTCAAACATATCTGCAGCACCTCCTATATTTTGAATATATTCATTCTATATACACTACATGGTCAAATTCTGAACATCCCATTCCACATTTGCTGTTATAATAACCCCCACTCTTCTGGGAAGATGTTCCACTAGATTTTGGGATGTGAATTATAGAGAGTTGTGCTCTTTCAAGCTGGTGTTGGATCTATAATGATCGCAAATGATAAGCTATTTTTTGAGTTGCTCAGTAGCTTCTAGTTTTATAACCACAAATGACTGTATAAGACTGTAAAAAGAACATTACTCATAATCTTACATTCCAGTGCTCATGTTAGTTCTCAATCTCCAGTGTTCTGTATTGTTAAAAGACTATAATCACACTCGATGTCACTCAAATGAGGATGGGTTCCCCTTTTGAGTCTGGTTCCTCTCAAGGTTTCTTCCTCATAACATCTAAGGTAGTTTCTCCTTGCCACAGTTGCCATGGCTGCTCATCAGGGATAAATGCACACCATTCGCCTTAACTCTTACAATTCTGTAAAGCTGCTTTAAGACAATGTCTGTTGTGAAAAGCGTTATAGAAATTAACTTGACTTGACTTTCAGCAACAAGGGTTAGTAAAGTCATGTACTGAAATAGGGTGAGAAAAACTGAGGTGGAGTCAGTGTTTCTATTCATCTCAATAGGGTTGGGATCAGAACTCTGTAACAGGCCACCCAAGATCCACTGCTCCAACCCATGTAAACACTATCTTTACAGAGCTGGCTTTGTGCCCAGAAGTATTGTCAAGCTGGAACAGGTTTGTGTCTCCTAGTTCAAGTAAAGGGAAAATGTTATGCTACCCCATCCACAGACACCCTATACAATTCTGTGCCTCCAACTGTGTGGTAACCACTTATTCCTGGAAGGTGTCTTAAATAATTTTGGCTATATAGAGTATAACAGTGTAACAAACTTTTACCTGCATGTTTTTATGGCTTTTTCTCCACCAGTGTATTTGAACCACCATAGCATGCATCCCAATGCTTTTTTTGTATAAAATAATAATTGAATAAACAGTTGAACTGTTTTTTTTTTTATTAAAATTCTTTTTTTTTAAACATAAGTTTGTGCTTTTCCACAGCATATGACTTCCCAATTGGGCTTGCAAGTCACATGGTAACCCAGTACCTCTAGCATTTCCAAAACATTAAAAACAGAATGTCCTGAAGGTGCTGCAAATAAATTGTGAATGTGAATGTTGGTTATGGCCCAAGTGCAAGAGAGTAAAGTGGAAAGAGTGGCATTAATTTCTCAACTGTCAATCACAGCAACAATAGCCAAATGTGTGAGGTCATGTTTTGCTGAAAGAAAAGTCTGCTTCTGGGAGAAAACATGTGCTAATAACATCCCTGTCAGGAGCACTAGGTAGTTTGGATGGACAGAAAAATAACTAAAACAGGAAGAAAATGGGTGCATGTATGTATATTGCCAAAGCTATTAAATAAATAAATAAATAAATAAATAAATAAATAAATAAATAAATAAATAAATAAATAAATAACAAATATTCCAGAGCTTGAAGAGAGGCACTTCTGCGTTTGAACACATATGAGTTCACAGTTAAAAGGTTTAAAGAAAGCATGCTGGTATTCTTCAGCATTCTCATCTTTCTCTTCTGTCTTATCCAAGCCCAGTGGCATGGCCGACTCACAATCCCATGCACAAAATCCAGGCACCGAGCCAAAGGGGCAGTGGTGAGGCCCTGGCGGAACCCGTGCACCATGAGCCCTGACTTTTATGACTTCATTATTTTTCTTCCCCGCGACGCTCACTTTCATTTGCGCAAGCCTCCGTGTTGGCATAATGACTCCTCTATAAAAACGTTGCTTTAAAAAGAGCTTTGCATACTATCCCATTTTCTGTCGAATCCTTCAGCAAGCATATGGCAGGTAATCAGGTTAGCAATCACAGGGCCCATAATATGTGCAGCATGATTTCAGCATTGTGCTATTACCCATCTGGTTCTGCACACAGAGACATGAACCTTAGTGAGAGAGGTCAGCGCTTTCATGGCACTGCCACTTTCTCAAAAGCCGTCTCCTTCCCAGGACACATTATTTGTGTTTTCTTCTGGACTCCCAGCCAAATCCTTTCTATCTTCCTCCTCTCTTTTTCTTCTTCTGTCTATTCCTATTCTCTCTCTCTCTCGCTCTCTCTTGCAGTCAGATCAGTCAAGTGTAACTGGTGAGTGAGCAGCACTGATCCTGCTTTGACATTCACATTACACACTTAAACATTTTCAATGCTTTAAATGTATTAAATGTGTGCCAAGGTCCAGTGAGTTCTTTTGTGAAGAGTTTTAAAAATAAGTAATCATCTCATCCGTGGAAAAGGAAAAAAAAAAAGGCAGCAGCTGTGATGGGACATTTCAGAACATTTCCTGCATTCTAAGCATGTGCAAAAAGAATGTAATAATAATGTTAATCAGCATTCATTGTAACAAGCAAAGGATAATATAAGTCATTTGTCCATTTTTTCTTTACATTTTATTCCTTTTTTAGGGCAACGTTCCAGAAGTTGTAAGTTGTGCCAGGAGGAGAATATACAACTTAAGAAACATTTTTGGAAAAGAGTAGGTAGGTAAAAAAAAAAAAAATAGTATGCATGTATGTAGGTATGGATGTATGTATGTATGTATGGATAGAGGATAGATACATATACAGACAGACAGAACCATGTTTGAAATCAAAGGTTTTTATATAATCAGGAAAAAGCATATTGATTATTTAAAAAAAAAAAAAAACATTGAACCTAAAAGGCAGTGTTAACATTTTTCATAACTTTCTATTAATTATTTCTTTAATTATTTATATGTTAGTTCACTGGTCACTTGATTGAGAACCCAGTGTTGCGCAGACACAGTGGATGCGGTTAATACCAGCAGGTTAACACACTGAGGCCTGCAGTGATTCTCTGCCAACCTGCAACACACGTGTTAATTAGTCCTGTATGTAATCACATAGCTAATTCACTTGGCAAGCCTACAAATATGCTAATAAGACTACATATATTAGTAAAGCTAGGAAATGAATCATTGTCATAGCAAAAACCCCATATATACTACTCCATACAATTCCTTTCTTTTCTCTATACATTTCTTTCCCCTCTAAATTAATTAAATTATGTAGCTAATAGTTGAGTCAAATGTATTGAGTAAAAAATAAATAATAATTAAGTTTCACATAAAATGTGCATGATGAGCAATACTGTAAAATACCAACCAACATGCCACGCAAATACTGTAAATGCGGCCTTCGTGTCTCGTGCGTGCATTTAAAGCTGGTTAGGTTGCACATGAGGTCAGTAAAAGAGAGCGAATGTGTCTGGAATCAAGCGGTAATGCTTAAATAACAATAACCTTAGAGCAGCCAGGAAGATATTCAACATTTGTCTGGGCTACTTTAGTATGATGTGTATAAAAACATGCGGTTGCAACACTTATCACCCATAACACGAGAAGGGACTGATCCTTTTAAGCAGAATGACAAGTGGAGTAGCATCCACCGTTTGAATGACTTTTATTGGGCTTTAAAATTACTGGAGGGGTGAAGGGGTCAAGAGGGAGAACTTACAGGAGAGCCGAGGAGAGGGGAGAAAAAAATCTTTTTTTCCTGGCAAAGAATAACAGACTCTGTGTCAGTGCCATAAACACAAACTGAACACAAAAGACATTTCAAGTCAGCATAAAATACAGTAGACTCTATGGGCCAAGACAAAAGCGGCTGGAAGATAAAGGCTTCATTGACAAGCTGAGCACTGAAGACAACTTAACCCTGGATCTGGCAGCATGCATGGAAGCAATTATTTCCACCTCTGAGTCTGCTTAGGATGAGGCCCTTGCATTTTTTGGTACAGTTCTTCATTGCTGGTACTCCCACATACTACTGTCCGTGTGTGTGTCCGTGTGTGTGTGTTTCTGAAATTTTTACTTACAGTGAGGAAAGGAAAGGGGAAGTGTGGGAGTGCAAAGAATAATGTGTTTTATGGTACAAGGCATGTGACGGTGTACTGATGACATCTCTTTCTCTCTCTCTCTCTCTCTCTCTCTCTTTCGCTCTAGCAGGAATATTAATATTGTATATCACCATTTATTATTTATTTATATTGTATATGATCTGATTATATTCACATTATTAGAGATTGTGACAGAAAACTGCAATTGTAAACCTTTACCTATATATACAAAATTTGCAGAATACAAATTAACAAGACAACACACACACACACACACACACACACACACACACACACACACACACGCACGCATAACAGTATGAAATCAATTACATATTAGTTTCATTGTGACATTTAATTCACTGATTCTTTTTAATGAAATGTGCAAAAAAGTTAAATAATAAAAATATAGAATTTAATACACACTTCACTGCAACAAGTGACAATTGTCATTCATTTAAAAAAAAGGCTATAGCCAGCTTTACTGATTATGAGCTGTATATTAATTGATGCCATATTAAGTGGCATCATCTGCTTTTTCTTCTCAGTCCCATTATGCTATCAGCATTTCAAATTATAAATAATCTTGATTTAAAGCTGCATGTCTGATTATAACCGTGCAGCAGCAAATCACATGTTGCGGAATACAGTGCACTAAAAGTAATCCTTCTCTCTCTCTCTCTCTCTCTCTCTCTCTCTCTCTCTCTCTCTCTCTCTCACACTCTCGCCCGCAGAAGGTCTTGTTTGTACAACTCTCAGCCCAAATCTATTATTACTTCCTAAACTGGAGAATCATTTCCACAAATACACACTTCCCCCTCATGCTCGATAAGATAAATAGTGAAGTCGGCTGAGGACAGACATGGTGGTAATTCGTTCACATTTCAATATGCAAAGCATCTCTCTATGAATGTCCATTTACAAAGAACAGAAGGGGGGAAAAAAATGTAGCACTAGGGATGGCACTGATCCAACATCCAAGACATCCAGGAAAATGATGAAGGAACAAAATTAAAAGAATTAAATCCTGTAACAAATTGTTAAGTTATGTTTTTCTTTAGTTTCATATCTTTTCCTGTAAAATCTGATACTTCAGAATTGTTGTTCAGATTTTCCGTTTCAGGGTTGGAAAAAAATAGATTTTTTATTTTTTTTACATTCACATCCCTGGAGCAGCTATCACAGACTCAGTTTTGCAATCTAGACCAACAAACTATGATCGCGAAGGCAAAGTATGCTCTCTGTCCTCAGCTTTAAAGCCTTATTAATATTAATGTATAAGTCTATACATTACCATCTGAAAGCCTGTAGTCATGTGTTTCATTTTAATTGATACTTTATGAAAAAAAATATTTTTTTCCTGTTTTAAAATAACATATTTAAGCTATCGCAGTAATTATTAGTGTTTATAAACACACGTGTTTAAGTTTAAATAAAATGTTTGGTGTTTGGGGAGGGGCTACATGAAAACTACAGTATGGTCATGCAACCATTCAAAGCCACATGTTCTAATGATCATATTAATCTTGTATTAAAGCAGTTCAAATTTGGTGATTTGAGTACAATTCTCCTATTTCTTATGGCCTTGGCTATAAGAAAATCAATAACACCCTGAAACTGAGTTACTGTACAGTGGCCACGGTCATACAGAGGTTTTCCAAGATGGGTTCTACTCGGTACAGGCCTCGTAAGAGCCCATCAAAGAAGTTCAGTCCTCGTGCTGTATGTCAGGTGCAGAAGTTGCTTCAAGAAACAGACGCATGAGTGCTGCCAGTAATGCTTTAGAGGTTGCAGAAGCGGAAAGTCCGTTTGTCTTGTCATACGCCGCACACTGCAACAAGTCGTTTTGCATCGACGTCGTCCCAGAAGGAAGCCTCTTCTGAAGCTGGCTCACAAGAAAACGTTTGCTGAAGACAACCTGTACAAGAGTCCTTGTACCATGTCCTGTGGTCTGATGAGACAAAGATAAATTTGTTCGGTTCAGATGGTGTACAGTATGTGTGGCAACGCCCTGGTGAGGAGCACCAACAAATCTGTGTCTTGCCTACAGTCAAGCATGGTGGCGGTAGCATCATGGTCTGGGGCTGCATGAGTGCTGCTGATACTAAGGAGCTGCGGTTCATTGAGGGAAACATGGATTCCAACATGTACCGTTACATTGTGAAGCAGAACATGATGCCTCCCTCCAGAAACTGGGCCAAACAGTTTTTTTTTCCCCCACATAATATTTACGACCCCAAACATACCGCCAAATTGACAACTACCTTGCTGAAGGTGAAGCTGATGGGTTAGGGTTAGGGTTAGTAAGTCTCCAGACCTGAACCCTATTGAGCACCGGTGGGGCATCATCAAGCGGAAGGTAGAGAAGCACTATGTGTCCAACATCCAGCAGATCTGTGATGTCATTATAGAGGAGTGGAAAAGGATCCCAGCAACAATCTGAGGAGCTCTGGTGAATTCCATGCCAAGGAGGATAAAAGCAGTGCAAGATAACAATGAAGCTCACACAAAATATTGACACTTTGGTTTTGACAGCTTGACATGTATACTTAGGATGTACTTACTTTTGTTGCCAGTTATTTACACAATAAGAGCTGTATGTTGAGTTATTTTTAGAGGACAGTAAATCTGTTATCTGCTATAAAAGCTGCACAGTGACGACTATAAAATATATTACATTTTAATTTCTGTAGTATTGTCCCTTGATAACATAATAAAGGTAATATAATAAAATAGTTGCTAAAATGTGAGGGGTGTACTCACTTTTGTGAGATTCTGAATAATAAAAGTATATAAAAGGTACATAAATACATAGACTACATAGATTAACCTGACACCAGATACACAATTTAGTTCAGCGACTTAAGACTGTAAACGTTTGACATATACCATAAAAAAACTAAAAAAGGGTATTGTGATACAAATGAGCATGGTATCAATATTAAATTGATTTATACAGCACAGCACTAAAGAATGCACAATGATAATTGTTTAGAAGGTGTTTATTTATTTGAAAGTGCAGAAAAGAGTGGCAGGTGAGGGGCTGACTCTTTATACATGCTGTAGTATGTGATAGCGAGACATAAATCAGTTTGGATACTTTTTTACAATATCCTTCAGCATAACTAAAAATGGACAAAATGTATAACATGTTCGTCTTAATTATTGACTGTAATCATTGGCCAATTGCTCTGTTAAGAAAGGAATACAAATCTCTAGGACTTTCTGTGTTAGGAAAATAATCACTGTCAGGGGAATAACAAAGCATACAAAATGTAATCATTTGATTATCCGGTCCCTTACATTAAATAGATTCTCAGACCTATCACATAATGTTAAATAAGGAAAGATACCTGGAGTCCATATATATTAAGCACATCACTGTTGCATATAATAGACCTTTTTGAAAAATTATAATAAAAATGTTTTTAAACATGTACCAGACTTTTCCTAATCAACTACTGTATGTCTATGCTGACTCACTTATGAATATCATTATATCATCACTACATAAACCAACAACATGAGTTGGTAAATATAATTGAGCCATAACAGTATTTAATGAATAATAACGCTCTGTGAGATATTATGTGAGCGTTGGTCTTTGCAGTTACAGCCAGGGATAAGCAGAGAAGGGAGAGTATAAAAGCTCAAATCCCAGCGGAGTCGTGCAGCGCAGCACTTAGCTCATCCCTCTCGCCATGCTCCTGGGGCAGCTTTAATAGCCAATAAGAGAGGTCATAATTAATACCCCAATACAGGCACTAATAAACAATTCCAAATTGCCACCATAATCAGATGATGCAAACATCTACGAGTTACAAAAGTTCACAGCCACAAATGACAATTTCTTAATTGTATTCAGTCATTCATGGAAATTTTATTAACATGGAGCTGATGTATCCTGCCCTTCCTCTGTCACAACACCAGGGATCTAATTTCATTATTTTCCACAAGATTTGCTTGACTACTGCCACGATTCTAATGCTGCGCCAGTCCAGATGTTTATGCTATTTAAATTAGAAGGCAAGGCCTGTTGGGTAAACATAATTAAAGAAAGTTAAGATTTTTTTTCCTTGCCCTCTTTTTGTCTCGCAGCGCAGATCCCCTCCTCCTCCGCCCCCCTTCTCGCAAGTTTACTTCATTAGACAACTTTCAATTAACACGAGATGCCACATGGTCCTCCCGTACAGCACAGGCCTCCACAGATCTGTGCTCGGCTCAGGGCGCCGTGAAGGAGCCTTACGCACATCAGCGCACACCGAACACAGGCACAACAGGAAGTGTTAGACATTGGTGAAGGTAAGACCAAGGCCAAGGAGTTTGGATATGAAGTGTGCGATGCGTAGTGCACCGCTGAAATGGTTGCAGTCGTGCGAAACACATGCGCTCCTAAGCTCTGCCCTGCAGGACTGAAGTTGCTGGATTGCTTGTTAAGCATGACCTGTCTAAAACTATCTGAGAGAAGTAATGAACGGACACTGGACACTGATGGAGCTCATAAGGAAGTAATCATCAATCGTTATTCTCAAGAGGACACGCGTAGTATTCGGCATTCTGCTGTCGTAGCAGCTCAGGCGTCTGAGATGAATTCTAACACCGATAACTTGTGAACCCTCAGTGTGCATGTGTTTAAAAGTATCATCAGTGTCTAGGCCAGTGATGAGAGCATTATTTCTGCTGTTTGGTGAATACCAAACAGCTGGCCAAACACTATGTGTGTGTGTGTGTGCATACAAAAAGAGTGGTAAATTATATCACTCATGTCAGAGTGCTAATAGGCCCGGCCTCACTCCAAATTTAATTTCGCGAGCCGCTGTTCTTGATCTCTCTCTCTCTCTCTCTCTCTCTCTCTCTCTCTCTCTCTCTCCTTTTTAAGATCAGCGGCTAACAAATTAAAGGCAATATCACAGACAGTGTAATACAAGAGGTCATTACAAGATTATGTAAACTCTAGACTTGCATTACCATTCTCCCTCCATTTACATGTCCATTATTTTGACAGAAATTAGTGTGTGATTAGAAAGCGCAGTAGCCTTTTCTCTTCACTGACAGATCTGGGCACATAGTAGAGAGGGAACGGCCATTTGTAGTGGGATTTATAGAATTATGCCATCATTTGTTTTTTTATGTGTGTATGTGTGTGTGCGTGCATGTGTGTGTGTTTTTGTTTTGTGATTGCAGCAACGCCTCTATCATAAAAACCTAATCATTCCATTTTCCTTTTTCCTCTCCGTGGCCCAAACCATTCATTTTTCCTATTTGCTCTGAACAGCCACATCAGGGGGAAAAAGGAAGAAAAAGCATCCGGAGCAGCATTCTGCCAGGACCATACATCCGTTTATAAGTATGCAGCGCATGAAGTGTTCGCCATACTTTAGTGCACAGGAGCCGAGTAGCTGTCAAAATTACAACAGGCATCTCAAGTAATTATGCAGATTTATGCAAAACATTAACAAGAAGAATTAAATGCACAAATGAGGTGGCTACACTTGAATTGTTAAGATTATGAATAATTACCATGAATCTTTTTTGCTCTTAATATAACTTGTTTTTGATAAACAAAGCCTTAATTATCGGAATACTTCTGAGGATATCGGTGACCTTCATTAATCTTACAAAACAAGTCTCTGGTGAGCGCCAGCAGAGTAGGCCTGCTCCCTGAGAACAAAACAACAGGAGATGCGTTATGCTAACTAGCCACTTCAGAGAGTCGAGCGTGTGGCCAGGTATATCTTATAGCTAAGCCACGGATGCACGATCATGCCGAGCGACTAAGCCTTTCCATCTGGGACTCCCTGTTCTGGCGACTCATTAATTACAATCATATTTCTCATCACCTTCTCCCTTCCCTCCTCAACAGGAGAGATCTCCTTTCTTCACCTGATTCTGCCACAAGAATAATTGTTACAGCATTGTGATTCCTGTCTTTCCTGAGTGCTATTTGATCGTTGGACGGTAAATTCCGCCTGGCTGAGAAACCTTAGCACGCTCTTTGTGCACTGCCCTCCATACCGGTTGTCACGACGGCTTGTCAATCAAAGTGTAGCCTTCAGGTTCCTCTCCCTCCTACACAGTCTCTCGGTACAGACTGAGGGTCCATCAATCCAACCTCTAGCACTCCACTCGTCCTCGGCACATTCGTCCTCGCTCCACCCCTCCATCTGTCCCTTATATATATTGCTCCTGCTTTCCGGGCACAGAGAATGGAACAGATGAGAACAGGCTCCAGAACTGAACAACCATTGGACAGGAGTTTTCTGGTAAAATAACAATGTGCATCAAGGTCTGCTTGATTGTTTGTGCTGCACTTATTATTAATATTATTATTTTTTTAAAGACACACTTTCTTAGCATCTCACTTCTGCCTGTGTCTGTGGGGTGTTTTTTGTTGTTCTTGTTAGATAGCTCTTAATATTTCCTTATAGCTTCTGTCTCAGAGGAATAGCTGAAAAAGGCTTTTTTCTTAGTGTCATTCCTTGGAATGCAGATGCTCTCTGCCAGAGTGTTACGCCTTGACACTTTGAAGACCGGAATTAATATACAGTACAGCTTCTAGAGAGAAAGCGAGAGAGAACGAGAGTGCAAGGGAAGCTTAAGATGCTAATGCTAATATTGTACCGGGCAGTAAGTTTGGTGTCCACACTTCACAGCGTGTAGAAGAATGAGAGCGGAACAAAGCCCACTCATTCTTTTTGTTATGATAATGTCGCTAGTACACCTAGTATGCACTTGGGAGGGTACAGAGCTGTGTGAGAGGTTGTTTAGCATGCTGAGGTGTGTGACACACATGCACACACGACTGGTGCAGTGCTCCCTAACCCTCGCATCTGCCTTCCTGCTTCTACAGTGACACACATGCAGCAAAAACTAAAACAGTAGCAATGGCAGCCAAGCAATAATATAACACCCCCATCCAACTATCATTCCTCAAGCAATATTATCTTCGGAAATTACTAATACAAGCGAAGAGACGATTACCATTCATAATGACATAATAATAAGGATTATTGCCTTTGTGTATTGATCTGTACAAACACTATAATTCAGGCAGTACATCACAGACAGACGCAGCCAATAGCCTCTGTTTGGTTTACTGCTCCTCTTCGCAACATCAATGCTGCAATATCGGACGAGTTTGCGTGAAAAAGATGGTTGCTGTTAACCTGTTAAGTAGTTCCAGATTTACCGAGTTTATTTCTACACTTTCCTTTTTCAAATCAATAGGTGAGTGGGGCTTCTTCCACTGCAAAAATCTGTTCATTTTCCACACACACATCAATATCTCCACCCCATAGTTCATTCTTTTTCATCCTCACGCTCAGTTTTAGGCGATTTTTAATAGGACTAGTCTTCGGTTCAGAGACATTTCCCACAAGGCACGTACGCTTTAAAGTTATTTTAGGCTGTCGGCTTAGACTATGGAGGTGCAATTTGTGGGAAGAACTGACCCTTAGACTAAAGCACAGCCTGATCTGGGTAACCCCGCACACCCCATGGGTCACGCCATGCCCGTTACACAGGCACAAAACTTGGCATCACATCTCCATGTGTGATCCAAGGTGCACGCAGGAAAACTTGCCTGGGGAAACAGGGTACTTTTTTTGGATGTACGTAGAAACCGAACACTGTTCTTCTGTTCATATGTCGAGAACATATTTTTCTTATGCTGTCGTGCGCTTATGAGGATGCATGGTGGTCGAGAATACGTTTATGGATGGGCAATAAAGCAGCGCTCGGGCTGAGCCCATTATTATTCTGCTAATGAAGTTGAGATAGTCGTTTAATTTGCTGAGTGTCGGTGTGTGAGCGGAGCCTGCTGTGTTCTGGTTCAGCACGGTGCAAAGAGGAAATCCGCTCTCACGCTGCCTTCAGTCTCAGCGCAGAGTCTTAGCGTCTGACCCGAAGGCTCACAGGCAAACAGATGTCCCCTCAGGCCCCCATAAGGCCTCTTTAATTATCCCTCTCTCGCCTCCCTAATAAAACATTAAGCTTGCTAATCGAATCGGATGCAGATGACCCGTACTTCCAGTGCAGTCCTTTCTCCACATGAAGACATATTGAAGCCCGACAACACGCACACACAAACTTGCACATTGTCCAAATAGCCATACCCCATCAGCCATCAGATGAATTAGAGGCAAGAATCAACAAACAGCTCGTTTTCAGACATGAGCAGAAACTAGATTAAAACCATCAGTCATTTTAAATATAAACCATCTGGCTCTGCTTGATAGACGTTTCATACTTTTTTTTATGGCTTCTGCCTCGATGAGTCATTATACAAACACAGCAAACCCGAGTCTCAGCTTTTTCACAGTTCTCGCATTAAAAATCTCTTACAAGCAGTTCAACTGCTCCCCCCCAAATGAGTTTCAGATTCTTAGATATTCCACACTCGTTCGCCATGCCGTGACTACGAGTGGCAGTGTGACAGGTGCGTTTTTTTTTGTTCGCTGCTGTTGTGCCATGGTAGTTGTGAGAGTAAAGCACAGTGGAACCTGCTAGACTGACCTGCTAAATGTATTCTGCTCTCAATAACCGGTCCGAGTTGAAATTCATGTAAAACGCCTGCAACTTCCAATGCTTTTAAAAGCCACATCTGATAGTAGATAATGACAGAGATTTCAGAGCCATTATAGAAGGCTATCAAATATTCCATTCTTTTTTTTTTTTGCACATTTAGATTTGTAAAACATCCACAGAGAGGCTGCCACTGCTCAGTATCTGCACACCACAGAGAAAGATAAGACTGCCTGGTACCAACTGAGGCTGCGACAAAGAAATAAGAAAGTGCTTATCAAAATGAAAGGCACAAAATGTATGACTTACCATGACTGAGACTTTAAAATTTGCACCAAGCTAAAGGTCAGGATATTAAATAAACTAACATGCAAGGAAGTGGGGCTTCCAGCATGGGAACAAAAAAAACAGATGAGGAAGAAAGTGTGAATAAATAAACTATAACTATAAATTAGTTATGTATATAATATGTAGCAGTACAGCAATGATACTGTATCAGGACAATGGTGGCCCTGTTTTTGTGGGTGTGAAGTTTTAAAAAATGAGTAAATCAAAAATGTCTATTTACAGCAGTCATGTAGCCAAAAATCTATACCTCAGTTCAAGAATGTATAGAACTAATGACAGTGCTCAGGTCCAAGAATAAATAAAATAATAATAATAATAATAATAATAATAATAATAATAATAATAATAATAATAATAATAATGTAATAAATAAACTGCAAAATGAGAAAATATAAATTAAAATAAAAAAAAATTGTTTTATCCTTCTGGGTAAAAAAAAGCATTACAGTGAAATACATTTAAAAGATTTCATTTATACTAATTAAAACTGAGCATTTTTTTTTCTATGTTGAAAATACTGAGCTATGAAATAAGTGCAAAATATTCAGATAACAGTAGTCCTGTGGTGAGAAAAGAAATAAAATATAAAAAAAAAAAAATTGTCCTGACCACTGAACAACATGAAGAACAAGAGAAAAAGAAAATGAGAGGCTCAGTAGACACACATCAAGAACTGGTCCGTGATGCGCAGGCATTCACCCATTGGACTAACAGCTTTCAATTTATTAGCATGACAAAAGACACAATCATTTTGGATATGCCTGAATGCTATTTTCATTAACTTTGCAATGATGTATTTAACAAAAGTGTCAGGAATATAATAAAAGCTTTTGGGACTTGGCAAAATACTAAAACAGGAAAATGGGATGAATTAAAACATGTGAAACAAAAAAACAAATGCAATCAAAATTAAAGAGGGGGAAATGAAATAATAAGGAAAAAAGAGAGAAGGATGTGGAGTTTATCTTGCATCATCAAGTGAACAAGGACCCCATCTCTGACATCGTAGTAACTAAAGTGTGTAATTAACACAGAAACATTTCGTTCCAGTGTAATTACCCTGCAGAGACAGTAAGACGGAGGAGGCAATGCCATCATCAGCCAGGCCTGTATTAACCATGACATACATGCACACACTGACATGTACACACGTACACACACTAGTGTATTGCATGGTATAAACTCATGCCTTGTGTGAGGAAACAGGAGCCTGCACTGGCCTTGTTGACAGTTACTTCCACTTGTCATGTGGCTTGTCTGCTGTTTCTGTTGGTGGGGCAGTTTTTCTCTTATTTTCTTTCCTGTGCACAGCTGCCATTTTTCTTTCTGAAAGTTGCAAACGTACAATAGCACTAGTCTTCTACACGATGGCAAGACCAGAAAATCATCAACTCTGCAATATTTTTCTCTTCAGTCCCGGAGTTTGCCTGTGCTCGCATAGATTTTCATCATTTACTTCAGCTTCAACTTCCCGACTAATTTTTTTCTAAAGTTCTAGAGTTTCATTGTCCTCACAAAAGCACAAATAACCGAGTGAACTCTTTGCAATGGCCTCATTTTGGAGAAGCCGAAAACCAGCAGGAAAGGAAACACGAGTCTATTCCACAGTTGTGTATCAATAAATAAACTTATAAGTGACAGAGCCCCTATGGATCCTTTACTTCACTAACATTTTTATCAATTAGTACCTCGGTTAAAATGATAAATACTTGACAGCAGAGCTAGTCAGTTGTTCAAAAAGACAGCACCTGTTGTGTGAGAGGGCTGCTTTAACACATTATCGAAGCCACTTGATTTCTGACTGCAGAGATTTTGGGTAATAATAATAACGGAGAACCTGGCAGCGTCATACAACCTGCTGCAATTCTTGACAACAGTTGGTCAAGCACAGACACTGGCATGATGGAGCATGTCATACTGTGTGTACAGTAACATTCTGTTGTGTTTTTGGACAGTGTCCACTCTCAAGGCTCGCATTCAAGTATAAATAAATAAATAAATATCTTCTTTCATATTCGTATCACAACACAGTATTTGTCAGTGTAAACTCTATGTGCTGCATCTGCATTTTCCCTCAACTGAGAGTAAATTACCAAATGATAATTAAAGTCTATATTAACTGAAATAAAATGTAATGTGCATTTATTTGTGGCCAGTGTGATGTCTATAATTAAGCAATATCGCATGAGCAGGAGCGATGTTGCAGTATAAAATAGTAAATATTAACACGCCTGTGATTTGGCCATGGGCATGAGGCTTTAGACAATCACAGCTATGGAGATAATCACTACAACTACACAGTAAACAAGACATTTAAGACAAAACATGGCCAAGTATTTTAGTAATTTTTTTGCTCTGTCAATTTAAAAAAGTTCCAAAAGAAGCCACAGCTGACTAGAACATTTCATGACTGACAGCTCATGTAGTAAAAGTTTTGATGCAAAAGAAATACTGCTAGATTTGGACGTAGAAAACCCACGTAAGTAGAGTGATATAAACAGCTCTGGTGCTAATATCATCAAATTCATTATTATATTGCACAAATTAGTGCATATTCTTTCCCAAAAGAGTTTTTAGACTGATTGTATTCTTAGCATGTGTCCTAATTAACCAGTTTCAGACTATATTTATTGATAGAGAAAATTACTTTTGTATGTTACTTCAGATAAGTGCATCTACCAAATGCCATAAATGTCAATTTAAACCTAAACATAAACCTGATCATTTCCATTTGTAATAGGGGTGTTAACATCATGCGTTTACACAATACTATAATAATTACTTTACATTTAACAATGATTTGAAATTACACTGAATCTGGTACAAAATAATACAACATGATTTAATATAGAAGTCTTCCATATACACTGGGCAAGAACGTGTTTGGCATGAACAACATTTTTGTGTGTTTTCTGTTAGTTTTTTCTTAAAAGATCAGTCATTATTTGGTTATTTGCTATGCATAATGCAGCCCATCAAGGGCCTGAAGGAACCAGGATTGATAGAGAAGAAAGAGGTCTACAATATGTTTTTTTCTTGCCCCTTTCCTGACCACTGGTTTGTTGTTAAGGCAATTAAAAGCTTAGTATTACTCTTTTTTGAGCTGCACCTTTTTTGACCTAGGAGTGTATGTGTTGTTTTGGCCTGATTTATGTACAGGGTGACTTCGAGTATAATTATTTCCTAAGCATCATATTCAGAAGCTAATCCTTTACTAAGCTATTAAACAAAAATACACATTCCTAAATATCTGGGTGATTTTCTTTTTACTTTGATTTGCAATCATTCATAATCAGTTTGAATTGATCTATAATCAATTCTAATCAATTTCTGATTGCCACATTGATTTATGTCAATCCAATCCAATCCAATCAAATCAAATCATCCAAATATTACTCATCTGGTACCAGGTCATAATAAAAGTCTCAGATGTGTCACAATGAGAATGTAATATTTAAATGTAAATTTCTCCTATTTCACTTCTGGGTAAAAACATGTTAATTTTGCTAGTGGCTGTTTCAGTTTATCACTGCATTGAACCTATCAAACGTCTACATTTTGTAGAAATCTTGACTCTTTATTGGCCAATCTTAATCTTTATTGTACTTTTCATTCTTGACTCTTTATTGGCCAAACAACTCTCTTTTTTAAAGTGTGGAATTTTTGTCACCATCACGCATGCAACAGATTAACTGCTGGATTACCTCTTAAATTGGTATCAGTCATGAATCCTGGAATTTGTGAGTCTAAGGGATTATAAAAAATGACCAAAATCCAAACATGTCAGAAATGAACCTCATCCTGCATCATCTATACTTCACAGCTTTCGATTTTGTTTTAAATAATCAGTTTGAAACTGACAGAGAGAGACCAGAGAGATTAGCTGCACGTTAGTCTAATTAATGTTTGACAGATAAATATTCACCTGCCTTCGCCAAGGACAAATGTCAGAGTGGTTTTAGCACGGCGTGGAAGAAAAAAAAAAAAAACATGTACGCCTTATATATAGTCAACTTTTAGTGAAGCTTATTCTGGGAAAGGTGCCTGATGAATGAGGTTCTTTTCTCCAGCTCTTTCAGGGAAAAGAAAATAAGCTCAACATAGCAATTTACCAAGCTGTATAAATCAGTTCGTGACCACAAATAATTCTGCGAGGAGAGAATTTATATGTTTAATTACAGAGTGCAGGTGCCAGGCTTGTCTTCCTCATTATTCTAAGATATATGAAACACGCTTAATAACATGTACAACAGCGGGACAAAAGGAAGACAGAGCAATTAGCTGGGCATTATTTAATAAGCTACTTCAACGAGAAGCTCCACTTTGGCCTGGTACTTCATAACCTACATCTTATTTCACAACGAGAGTGTTCCCGATTACCTTAGAATGGTTGCCTGTGTTAATTGGTATTTACGTTCGTCATTATAATAGTAATTACAAGAGGTAGAGTGTATTCTTTTTCCTTGTGTTATTTTTCCTGGAGTACAGTAGGCTTCAGGAGGGGGAGTGGATATTATGGCCAAACAGTGGCAACACTCGCAGAGCGTGTGTGTTTTCACAGCCACAGCTCACACTTCCTCACAGCATCGAACAAGCAACAGGCAAAAAAATAATGCAGACTGAAGACACTGCCCTTCCACACAGGAGCCTGGAAGCGAATCAACATGCCAGTGTAGGTGGCAGGAGGTTCAAATACCAAGCAGATAATGGTCACGAGAGAGCGAGAGCGAGTTAAAGAGCAGTGATGTGAAAGCCACATGAGTGCTGGGCTTCTCTTTTTTTTTTCGCCACAGGCCACATGCCCTCACTGCACTTCTAGCCTGGAGATATTTAACCTGCCAGCATAGCCAGGCCCAGATCCTCTGTGTTTTCTAACTTTTCCTCCCTCTCTCTCTTTCTCTCTCTCTCGCTCTCTCTCTCTCAATCTCCTGGAGTTGCTCAGTGATCCCTTCACATGAGGCAGGACCTTACCTCGCTGCCAGCTTCCCTACAGCTGCTTGTACTTATACACATTCTGTATTAAGCTTGGCCTGTGCTGGTCTGGCACTGTTTGGTAAGCAGGCACTAGTGAACCATGGGAATATCTTGGCTAAGCTGACCACACGGCCATGCCCAGAATGACATGGGTTGCCTGGCCTGAGCCGGTCTCACCGGACCCATCCGGGCATCGTGCCGGACACAAGCCATTGACTAAAATATCTTATTTCACTGCAGTACTACCAGAGCAAGCACAGCTTTGCTCTCCTGCTGGTAAAAACCAAAGGTCTATTCAGACAAAATGCATACCAAAGTTGTGATATGGTGTCTATAGATGTTTATACAGGTGCACTATTTCACTATAGAGAAATATAATAATATTTCCCCCTCTAACACATTAATTATATTGAATTATTTACAATAAGCTTTGTGAGTCTATATATATATATATGTATATATATATATGTTTTTGGTTGATAACAATTAGCCCTTGTGTGAAGTGCTGATGTCACAGGGAGACGTTACTTAAGTTGATGTATTATGTGAGAAATTATTTTAGCAACCTCATATGTAAACAGTAACGGTCAGGTTTGAACCTAAACCCAAAAGTGTAAGCATTAGACTCTAGAAAGTAATAAAGTTATACAATGCATTTACTCTGAGTTACGACTGAGACTCAGTTCGACTAATTAGTGCTCTGTGAGATGATGAGCAAGACGCCATAGACAGTGGCATTAACATGAAAGCTGAAGCTTTGAAACTGGATCTGTTTAAATCGAGAATACAGATGAGAAAGTGACAGAGGAAGTGAGAGGGGAACTGGGGTCCTGCTGCATCAGTCCCTACAGAGATGATGCCAGGCCTAAATCCTACTCCACCATCATCAGCAGGTATTTGAACAGCATTGTAGAAAAGAAACAGTTAACTAAAAGGAAACAGACCAACATGTTAATGAAGAACCAAATAAGTCAACTAAGAATTTCATTTCAGTACTATAATAAATCTTTGTTCATAACAAAGAGTAATATGCAGGTTATTTACGATTGATTTGACCTTTAAAGGTTGTTTTAAGCACAAATGAAACTTAATAACAAACATACTCAGACAAGCTAAATTGTAATACAATTTAAATGTGTAGCATTCAATAAGAGTGGGCTGTAACTGCAAATATATGAACTCCCTTAAAAAATACTAGAGCATTTTTTATGCTAATGTATGTGTGTGTGTGTATATATATATATATATAAGCTGTGAGTACTTGGAAAAAAAATGTAAGGAATGATCTACAGTAAATTAGCACTAGACAACACTCAAACAATAAAGTCTTTATTATAAGATACATTCTGGTCTTATGTAGTCTTATCTGACATTTACTTTACAGCAGCAATACATCCATTAATTTATTTCCCTCCAGTAACCAGTCAGGGATCCTGAGACTATCCTGGGTACACACACACACCCACACACACACACACACACACACTCTCACACACACACACACACACACACACACACACACACAGACACACACAAATACATACATTGGTGAATTTCAGTGCTGCCAATTCTTTCATCTGTGTTGGAAGAAACTAAGAGAACCAAAGAGAAAAGTACTTCTCAAACTAAGGATTGAACCATGGACCCTAGAATTATTAGGAAAGCAATGCAACCTGCTGTGCCACCACGCCATTCATTAAGCAATTGCACAAAAAGTCATTCAAGACACTTACTGTAACTGTTGAGGTTTTGTGCTACCACAGGCAGAAACCGACGCACTTCTAATAGAAAAAAAAACCTAAGAAATGATTAATTATACACATTTAAAGCTAAATGTATGAATAGCATTGAATGAAGTATTGATAAATTTCATTTCTTCACATAAAGGTTTATTCACTACCAGAACAACTGCCCTTAGAATTCCATTATGAGTGCATTTCAGGTAAACAGGTTTTCTTTTCCTCCCTTGGTAACGAGAGAAATATGTTGAAATTTTGTATTAATCCATATAATTTGAGTTGAATGCAGTTTGCTGTGAATAAAGATTAAGTTGAAGACACTGAAGTGTCCCTGCAAGTCCTTAAAACTGTACAAAAGCAGTACCAGAACCTGTTATTGCATTTTAAGTCTGTAAATGGCTAGATGAAAGTTCATGGACAAAAAGTGAAGAAAAAAACAAAAAAACACAGAATGCACTCCTACTCACTGAACAAGTGTGAGCCCTGTGTTTTCACCATGATCACATTGTCCTCCCTTCACACAACCAGCTTTACCTTGAATGCAATGCTTTCTGTTAAAGTAATTAGCTTTTATGTGGTGAAAAGTGCTTCTGCAGGGCCAAATCAGATTTGCTCTCTTCGGCAGAGGAAGAGAAGGAGCAATAATAGAAGCTAACAGGCACGGGGAGAAGGATGGATGGTCGAGCAACGGCCTTGGCGTAGCTCCTACCTGTCTGAGCTTCTCTGGCACGCCTCCAAATGCTTAACTGTCCATCAGGCTGTTGTTCCAGTGACTGGCTGGCCTCAGCCGTCACTCCTGGGGACACACACACATACACACATACACATGAGAGTAAGAAAAAGAAAACACAAGAACTGGCTAAGTATGGCTACTGAACTCATACCGCATCAAGCAGCACTCTTTCTGGCAAAAGATTCAAAGCTTGAAGCTTGCAAACCACACGTCCACACCAGTAATTCCAGCCTGAGTGAACACAGCTCAGCAAGCGGGAGCAAATTATACTTTTAAGCATCTTTCTTTGTTCCTTGTTTTGTCACATCCTGGAAGGAACTTGATTCGTCTCCTCCGCAACATGGCAGGAGAGGTTGCTGTTGCACCTGTTTTCTGGCAGGGAGAAGGCTTGGGCTTAGGGTTATTTTATAATGAGTAGAGGCAACGCTCACAGGGACTGTCAGATGTACCGCAGCCCACCAGCAAGATCAGCCAGGAAGAGAGAGGGAGAGAGAGGAAAGCAGGTAGGAGAGTGATAAGAGACAGAGGGGAAGAGAGGAAAGCAGCAGATGAGGAGAGACAGGAGGGAGGATGACAGTGCCAGGAGCCAGCTGCTGCACGATCTGCACTCTTTTACAGCATTGCATGATGGGCGATGAGCTGACATGGGCTATGAGGTCACTCTGAGATGGCTGGATCGGATTTATTTAATAGCAGTGCCTCTGCGATAGCTTGCTGCTTACCAAAAAAGCGGGCATAACAACCTGATTGGGATATATGTGTGTTGCTAACTACAGACAAGTTTAAAAAAAGAATGAAAAAATAAAGAATGAAAAAAAAAGATAAACAGAGTAGAGGTAGTGCCATTTGGATGGTGGGCTGTGCAATCACCTTGTAAAGTGTATTTTATGGCCTATTGTTTATGGGCAATTATGAAGGCAGGTGTACGAACGAGAAACGCACACACTCGGTTTAAAGCATGCGGCGGTTTGGAGAACAAAGATGCTTAATATCCATCTGCATGTACAAATAAGTCTGTAAATAGATTTTTTTTTGTCTGTGTGTATGTGGGTCTGAGTGAGAAATGACAGGTGAGATCCTGCATTCTGCATCCAGTCCCACATTGTGCATCCTACGCCCATGCCATATCAACCCACAGATGTCTTCGTCTTCCTTATGCCTAATGTACAGGCCTTGACACACTCCCGACCCCACTTATACACATCTGAGTCATACACACATACACACCTATATATTCTCACTAAGCCTTTTTATATATTATAGCAAGAGCTACACTCTGTGGAGGCACTTTTATAACCTGAACATTTTTTCTGTACTTTCCTTTTTTTTTTCCTCTCCTTTTTTTTTTTTTCCAGAGTGCCTCTGGGCTCCATTTGCCCATGAGGACTTTAATGCGATCAAAGAAGAGATTAGAAGAGCACCGCAGAAGGTATTTAAAAACAAAGGCCGTTGTTGTTGCGCCGTGATGTCCTAGAGTGAGAGTCCGTGCTGTTAGAGTGCTCCAATACGGCTCAGCCCAAAAACACACTCAGAGGCTTAGCGGAGCACGGGGGAAATGATTAAAAACCTTCAGCATTTTTAGCCGCTTCCAAAAATAAGCTAGCTTTGAAGTGTGTTTGTGTTGAAGGCAAGACCAGTGTTGTTTTTTTTTTCCCTGCCCCAAGTGGTACAAGAGAACACAGGTAAATGACACAGTTGTCCTATGCTCTTCTGCCCAGGGCTTTTGTGTGGTGTTGGTTTTTTTTTTCTGTTAAAAATGACCCCTTACAAAGGAAGATATACAGAAAAAAAAGAGAAAAAAAAACAGAGAGAGAGAGAGAGAGAGAGAGAGAGAGAGAGAGAGAGAGAGAGAGTAGGAGACTAAAGCGGCAAAGGAGAGACTGCAAGTGTGTGGGTATGTGTGTATCCCAGTTAGAGCCCATTTCTGTGAGGGCCCCTGGCTAGAGTGTTCAAACAGCTATGATATTAAAATAAAAAGTGTGCAGGAGCAGTGGGGTTTGGAGCAATCCATAGTGAGGTATTGATCAAGGTTAGGGCTCATCCTGATTGTGCCACTGGCTGGAGGGCATCTCACTCACACTCCTCTCTCTCTCTCACTCACTCACTCAATCACAAATAGGTGTGTACTCTAAAAACGGGATTCCACATCTGAGCTAACAAGGAAATCTCAGGGGCTCGGTGAGGCTCTGAGGAGAGCAAAACTTTGAGCATTTTTTTTCCTCCTCTTTCTTTCCTTTTTTTCCACTGAACAGCTCAGCATGTGCTCAAAACATCTCTTTACCAGCAATCTCATCCAAAAAAAAAAACAACCCCCAAAAAAATAACACTTCAGGCCTATAGGAGAACTCATATTTTGCTCAATTGGCTTGTTTATGCTGGTGAACAGACACACTCGCTGTGACAGACATGATTCTCCATCTCGTACTACAGGAAGCCTCAATGTGGAAAGTGAAGTTTTTAAAAGGAAACATAGAAGGATTTATAAGCTCTTTCATAGACAATGTGGGACTACTCAAGTTTTCATACGCTGACTTTTAAAAAAACGTGTCTGCAGGTTTACTCAGTGTGGGGCTGAAGCAGGTCTGAACACATGCTGCTGGATGAGGAAACCATAACTGCATCTCCAGCAAATGCTTCATATAAAAGGAACAAACATGTCCATGAAAATAAAAGTACATGTGTCTGTGTTCTTTTTAAATAAATGTAGAAGCATATACACAGAAGATGCACCTGAAACTTGCTTTTTATGATGTGAGGAGAAAATCGACAAGAACTTATGCATGTTTCTAGATGGCAAACATGGCTGTCAGGAAGTGATCTCTGGTGCAAGCTGTGATACTTAGATAGTTTTTTTTTCACCATGCACTCAACCAGGACCTTAAAAATGAAAAGAAATGTTAAAATTAATGTGTTTTTATGTGTATTTATACCTACACAAACTCTCTCACTATTAAGTAATAAAGTTTTAGTGAATAGTATATGCCTAAACTCTGGCCTATATGTGTGAGGAAATTTTTTTCATGGAGAACAAAAAACATTTATTGTTAAACAAATTACCCTTGCATCTGTTTGGATTTAGACTAGAAGTATTGTATTATCTACAATTGTGTGTGTGTGTGTGTGTGTGTGTGTGTGTGTGTGTGTGTGTGTGTGTGTGTGTGTGCGCGCGCGCATCAATTCTGCATTGAGAATCACTTATTTCCTGTAAATATCTATCTTGAATTAGTACTGAGTAACTCTTAATGCCACTGTCACTACAACATGTTATTAAATTATATAAATATAATTAAATCTATTTGACTCACTGGCCTGAAAATGTTGTCAAAGATTTTTTTATTAAAATGCTTTTATTGACCCTATTTCATTCTATTACCTTCAAATATATAAAATTGTATTACTTTAATCCCACTCCAATTTATTCTATTCTATTCACTGTAATTACATTGTATTATGTAATTACGTTTCCTTTTCTATTCTATTCTCTTCAACATTCTGTGTTTACAATTCTATTCTATTCCTTACTTATTTCTATTTCACTATATTTTGTTCTGTCCTTTTATATGATAGTAAATCCCATTTTCTTATTTTTTGTCCTACTGCTTTCCAGTCTATTCTACATTAATCTTTAATTTAATATCATTTGAGTCGATTCTGTTCTATCCAGTTTAATTTGATCCTATTTCATCATATTCTATTCTGTGAAATTTTATTCAACTGTGTTCCGGTCTATTCTATTAAATTCTAGCCCTTTTTTTTTTATTCTACTCTATTGCTGCAAAAAAAAAAAAAAAAAAAAAAAAAAAGCATGCTCGCTATAAACAACACATAAGCAAATACCCAGTGGCAGCACTAGCGCTGGACAGCACCGGCTTTAGAGAATGATCAAACGTGGCAAAAGCCATCTGAAGCTTGTCCCCTCTATTCAGAACCTCAGCCACAGTGCAACGTTCAGCACCACAAATGTCAACGGCAAGGAGAAGTGAATCTATATTGTTTCTCTCTCTTCAGCTCCTCGTCAGCTTGTCAGGGAGCAGTCTGGTCACTCTAAATGGAGAAATTCCCTGCTTACTCATGCATACCACTGGCAAATTGTCCCCCTCAGATCCTGGCCCTGGCGTGTGATTTGTGCTAGACAGCGTGACACAGAGAGTCTCTGCCTCATTGGAAAAGGGCAGTGCAGAAATAGACAAACTAGTCCGAGAGGTGCATTTGAAGAAAATTGTATCTTTCAGAGGTAGGCAGCACAGCGGAGCAGGGAGGAAGACACCGGGAGAGGAGTGAGACGCCTTTTAGTGCTAACCTTGGCAAGGGAGTGGGTGGCCAGCAGCATTTGGAAAGGTCTCAGTGAGGCTGTCGTGCATGTTATTGTCATCATACTAAGAATTAGGATGTGTGAGGAAAATTGAAAAAGGAGCCGAGGAGAAAAAAAAAAAAAGCGAAATATCAAACAACCTTAATGTAGATGGTAAATAAGTGCTACATGGTGAGACCATTCACCAAACTCCAGATAATCTGCATGCCATGCTGGTCTTCACAATCTAGACACCATGGTCAAATAAACTGTTGCTGAATGGAGACTAAACAAAAGAGCGAATTACATATATCATATCCATGTGGAGTGTGTGGAGGAGAAACGGCATGATGAAGCAGTAATGGGACACCCACCAACAGCCTCTCATTTACACTAGGTGAGTGACTGTGAGCAGAACAATCATCTTTAATATTAATAATGGCTTCATGCGCCCCCTATGGACCGTGTGATTTCCATCCCTGGGTGTTCAGTCGTGCTGCGCCACCGCACGACAGGCACAGACTATTAATGCATTTACCAACTTTGCCTTCAAGATCATCTGTAATAACAGAGAACACCCGTTAGCTGCGAATTAGATCAATTAGACAGCTCTCTTAAAAGAGGTTATGGAGCAATTCACAAATGGAGCTATGAGGGAAGGGGAGATGAGTGAAGGAAAAGGGAAAGAAAAAAAAAACACTCAGCCATGTTATAGTCCATGAATAACAATGAGAAGGTATCAGTTGGTATAACAGCATGGGACTGCGTAGAGACCTGTTGAGAGCTTCGGCTACAATAGTGCTAAGATAAACTTGTGGCTTGTTAGTGATGAGAGGAATGCAAAATTCATAAGCGAAAGGACCCATAGGTACATACAATAGTGTGCCACACACAAACACACACTCTCTCTCTCTCTCTCTCTCTCTCTCTCTCTCTCTCTCTCTCTCTCTCTCTCTCTCTCTCTCTCTTTTACACACACACACACACACACACACACTCTCTCTCTCACACACACACAAACACACACACACACACACACACAAAATCTTTAGCAAATGCTGCTTTTTCTTCTCCTCATTCATAGCCTTCACAAGGAGTATTCCAAAGATAATAGTGAAGATTCCAGGAATTAAATCAATTAATTAATTTATATATATATATATATATATATATATATATATATATATATATATATATATATATATATATATATATATATATGCGCATGGTATTTCACAGATATGAAACAATTTATCATGTACCACATAGGAAAACCTCCTTTTGAGCCATAAATGCTAAACAAGGAGAGCTGTTAAATCACAAACCACATTAAAAGTGTTCACTTTGAGAAGAACTCCGGTCTACAGTGGCCAAACTTTTATTTCTCCTCTGATCCTTCATCTCTCAGCCAGCGTCTGCTATACGAATTATCACAACGGCTACTGACAACAGTACATTTTTGATTGCCGATAAAGCTAGCGAATAACTGTGAACCCTCTTCCCAAGGGAATATATTTTATTAACAAATGCTGTAAAAAACAGCTTCAAGCTGGCCCTGTGACCACTACTTTAGTGCAGAAACACTGCAATACGATTACAAAAAAAATCTTAACTAACAACCACGGAAACCTTCCAGGAGGTTTTATAGCCGTCTCCCAAATCAAATCCTGTGAGGAAAACTTTCCTCTTTGTGATCAGTAAACCAAAACCTTTCAGAAAAAAACACAATAATACGCAATTGGGAAAAAATGGAGAAGTAACCTGTACTTTTTTGCTTGTCATTGAAGTGTTACTTTGTTCTAAATAATTTATTATTGTCCATTTCTTTTGCTGCACAACATGTTCATTAAGGATACCACTCGAGCAAGAATGGAGTTTGTACTGTTTTCTTCTGTTACTCTGTGAGGATAAGATTTGTATAAACACATACAACACATTTTAACAATGAATTCTGATTATCACTTAAGTTGAAACAGATTTGCTCTGCAGAACATACTGATTCTTAATCCTAATCACAATATTGTGGCTTTTGCAGTACTGATGTCTCAAAATGCTCAAATATGCAAATGAGCACAACTCACAGCAGTTTTTTTCTGTGTGTTTGTGTGTTTGTGCGCATCTGTTTTGCAAATATTCAGACCATTTTCTGGCTTCTAGATTTGCTCTCTGTGATTGGGTCGAGTGATGCTAGCACTGACATAACCCAAAAAAGAGTTTACTGTATTTCTTATTGCATAATCTGTGTTCATATGATGTTCTGACGTTGCAGTGTTGTCACTGTTTTTACTTCTCCTGTTCTTATGTGCTATGCATAAGACTCTGGTGGAACTATCAAAGTAGAAAATATTTAATATGTACTTTTTAGTATTACATGTTTGGAAAGAGAAAAATAAACATTTCAAATCTATTGAGTTGTTTATCTAATTATCTATCTATTTACACCATATTATGATATCAACATATTAGTATGTAATCACTACATCATTTATATTTTGTATATTGAAGCTTTCTTGTTGTTGTTGGGTTTTTTTTGCATAAAATGTTTTCTATTTCAGCTCATTACAAAAATGTCTCCAAAGTTAAATAATATATAATATAATATTTCATAAAACATTTAATATAATAAATCATATTAATGCAATACACTTTAATTATATCAATTAAATTGAGTAATTAATTAAAGTGGAGCAAATTAAAGTGATGAAATAAAATTCAATAAATGGAAACATTTTATTAAATAGTTTACATTAGTTAGACCCCATTTGGGTAAGTGTTTGTGTGTGTGTGTGTGTGTGTGTGTGTGTGTGTGTGTGTGTGTGTGTGTGTGTGTGTGTGTGTGTGTTTTACATTTAATATTTAATTTTCTAAAAATATGATCTACTTAACTGCTCTACTTATTTCAGCATATTTTCCTTCCATCCTTCGTTCATTCACTCCTTTGATATGTGGAATTGTCAGGATTTTCTCCTTTTAAGATTCTTGAATCTGGACATAAAACGCTAAAGAATCCATATGGATCATATTGATTCTTCAGCGTTTTCATGCATGCACAAAACAAATCTTATGTACTGTAGGAAGTAAGCAGCCACAATGACACTGCGCTAACTGTAGTTTCTTTTTTTATATTCCTGGCATTGTTGTGTATATTTTCAAATGTAATAATAATTTTTAAAAAATTTGCTTAATTCCATGGCG
Organism: Silurus aristotelis; assembly: GCF_946808225.1. Classification (NCBI taxonomy): domain Eukaryota; kingdom Metazoa; phylum Chordata; class Actinopteri; order Siluriformes; family Siluridae; genus Silurus; species Silurus aristotelis. The sequence continues at coordinate 21,031,590 of NC_139577.1, read as the reverse complement.
AAGACGAAAACAAACTTGCGATCTGCCACTTAATACGTTCCTGAGGGAACTTACATTTTAACTATATTTAGCACGTAAAAAGGATTGCATTCTTTACATGTGCACCGAACCAGACTACACCACTATTTTATATATATATATATATATATATATATATATATATATATATATATATATATATATATATATATATATATATAAAATCCTATTTCCACCACACTTATTATTATTGGCAAGTCACACAAGAGGCCTAACTCGTAGAATAATTCCTGCCTATAATTTAAATAGTGCTAATGTCTCTTACTACCCATGTGTCCACCGATTTGAGTATCATGACTGCTGTATTATGTCTCTACTGTAAGCGTGATGCCTCTGCCACTGTGCTGCCTGCTTAGTCCACTTAACACACACTGCAGGCTAACTAACTACCATGGTGCTCTGTGTACCCCACACACAGACACACACCCCAACACACAACACCTAACACTCTCCGCCTGAGCTCGGCACACCCCCACATCCCCTGCGGCCACGGGACACGCTGACAGTAATCTCACAGTGACAGCACGTGGACGTGCCGCCATTAAGCTGCCCGTGTTATTGAGATGATAGCCCCAAGAACATTGCCACTGTTCCAAAGACATTGAAGCTTCAAGCTCTTCCTTTCCCAGAGACAATGAAATAGAAGGAGAGGAGTAGAAGACAGAGCGCATCCCTGTGTGAGCTACACCATCCACACACATGCACGCACACACAGAGTTCTGACTCTGTGCCTCGAAATGCAACGTTGCCAAGGGATATTTTACCGTCTGCACTTTGGATTTATTTAAATATAAAACCAAGTTAAATATATCTCTTACTGAATTTCTTTTCTTTTCTCCTTTTTTTTTTTTTTTTTTTTTTTTTTTTTTTGATCTGGCACCAAACTGTGGAACGAGCTTGGACAAGCCAGAGCGATTTAAGCGTGCAGGAGAGCTCGCTGTGTCCCTTCTACATAAATTAAAAGAAAGTCACATCCTCCCCGTGCAAAACAGAAAAATATGTTTGATCAGAAGAAGAGCGAGAGATAGATAGAGACAGAAAAAAAGAAAGGAGAAAAACTTTCCTTCCCCCCGCCCTCCTCCTCCCTATCTCAGAGTGGCCTGACAGGGGAACAGATGGCAATTTAAGCGGAGAATTTATGAGCGCCACAATCTTAATGTTGCATAAAGAAAAGAAAAAGACTCGCATCAAACCCACTGACAAATGTACTTGCTAATATTAATGCGTTCCTCATTCATCCAATATGCTTCCTAATTGCTTTTCTGTACACAGTAATATGGCACCTGCTGCTCAGCCCGTGCTCCGGCTTTCGGGAACGAGGCATGGCGGCCGGCACCACCGGCCCTCTCGCCGTGATGAATGCAGGGCCGTGCATCACGCACTGCGCCTGTCAGGCAGCGTAATTAAAATTTTAGACTTACAGCCGTGAGAGAAAGAGAGAGAGAGAAGAGAGAGAGAGAGAGAGAGAGAGAGAGAGAGAGAGAGAGAGAGAGAGAGAGAGAGAGAGGAAAAAAAGAAAGAGGAAAGGGGGGTGGCAAGGAGCAGTAAACAATCAACACACAAACACGGCCACTGCTCAGAGCCATCTTTACAATTACAATTAGACCACTGACTTTGTATATCTTCAGAGCAAAGACACCAAAAGAGAGCACGAGAAAGAAAAAAAAAAAAGGAGTGATATAAAAATATATTCAGCAAAAAACTTATAAAATAAAATAATCACCTGCACTGAAAGTGTGCAAACCACACAAATTAAGCCACCAAAAACTAAAACTTGTGAGTTGTTCCTGAAGTGTTACTTATGAAATTGTTTTTGGTCATCGCTGTACCAGTTCTAATTCTGCTACACTTCACCTCCATTTACTTACCACTAGTTTCTAACCTACTGCAAAGAAATCTATTCGTTTAACCCAAGAAACCATTCACAGTGATGGCCATAATTAAGATTTGGCATTAAATGAAAGAAAAAAAATTAAGAAAAGCTGATTCTTTTTTCCCCTCACTCTTCTCTTGTATGTCCTACTATATACGCCATTTTACAGTAGAAATCGAGTCCTTTGACATTTCCTGAATTAGGCCTCATATTTAATACGTGGAATTACACCTTGTGCAAAGTCATTTGGGATCATGTGAGCGACTCCCTATAGCTCCTGTCATTAACTCTATAACAGCTGGTGTTAAATGCACTAAATTGTAATATAATGAGCATGTGAATTGCAGGCAATTACAGAGTTAAATTGAATAAATCCTTAGAGCAATAAAATGTCCTTTTCCTTTTACGTCAGACCTAATTGATGCACATTCTTATATGTGTTCTGCTCCCAGGGATAAAGGTACCACGTAGCATCGCCATTAATTCAAAGAAATAATTCTAACATGCTTCCACAGTCTAGAGATGTGTTAGGTATTGAGCGATGTGTGCTCTTATTACAGCTTTCCAAAAGCGTATGCAAATGTTTTAAGGGGTGTTTGTGGAATATCAAATGATAAAAATTATAAAAGAAATTGTATCGCATTTTTCTTCAAACTAATGCAAAATAAAGCCATGTAAATGTATTCATTTAGCCTGTGTATATATATTATATTATATAATATTATATATCATACATACTGTACTTTTCCAAGTTCCATTTTCTAATACTGCACAGCAAATCATCACTGTTAAATGACTCATTATATATCTTTTTCTTTTCTTTTTTTTTCCAAGGTAAACACATCTTTTCTTTTGCCTCAGATTCGATACCTGCATTATTCCTGTTATTGTAGCAGCACACACGGTGAGTGAGTAAGTGAGTAAGTGAGTGAGTGAGTGAGTGAGTGAGTTAGTGAATGCGTGAGAGAGCGAGGCATGTACGCTGTGGCCGGGCATGCTTGTTGTAAGGGAGGAATTGTGTTAGGCTTGTAATGGGGGGTGTTGTGCACCTGAAGGCACATGTCAACACGAGATCCCAGGAGCTGGCAGCAGCCAAGGGCCTCAGCTCTACACATCTGCTCTGCCTATTTCCAGTGGGCACACTGCACATGCGCACACACACACACACACACTCACACATCCTTTACAGATATATCACTCCTCACACACACACAATCTGTATGACAAATAGCACTTACTAATGGTTGTCTTGTTAACATATACGTCAGACAAATGTCTAAAGTTTAAATGCTGGCTACGCCGCACCATGTGCGTAATGTGTTTCTGAGCGCAGGAAACGTTCAGCAGTTTGTTAAAGTGCGCTGTTAATGCGCACGTAGTCAGCATTTGCTTGGTTGCAGTTCTTTCTTTACCACCTGAAAAGCCTCGGCACACAGCAATTATGCATGCAAGGAGTCAGAAAACCTCATGTGCAGCGTATTCACACCAGCGTACAGACAGCATTTAACACAGCATGGGAGCTCACGCGCGAGCCTCAACACCATCCATTACTGCACTCATCCGCGTGATCCATGTCGCGAGACAGCTGCGAGTTCCTCCCTGCTTTTCGCCTTGTTTTGCTCGTCAAATGTAGCTCTTCTCGTTCAATGTCACTGCGAATCCATCGCACATGCGCGTGGACCTGCCCAGGGCCTGCTGCAGCCACGTAATAATTGGGCTGTATTTTATGGTTTGTGTATTTTAAGATTGTGAGAAATGGCTCCACTGAATAAATCATTCATACATTTAGAGTGATTACCGGAGCGGGAAGTGGGAAGCTGGATCGCCCAAGATAGATTACCCATAATGCATTTCAAGAAGGCAACTAATTAGCAGAAGAAAGGTCAAGTAAAACCAGAAAGTGATTAGAGAGAGGAGAGAAAAGGAGAGAGAGAGAGAGAGAGAGAGAGAGAGAGAGAGAGAGAGAGAGAGAGAGAGAGGGCTTACATACATTTAGTCACTTTTGGAAGGATGCCAAATGTATTTTTTTCCGCCACTGTAACTGAAAGCGCTTGCTTCAATATTTAATGAAATGCTTATGTTGCGGCACCTGGACACATCCGCAGCTACGCTGAACTGTTGCCTCCCAAGTGGGTCATTACTGTAGCCATTTGCAAAGGGCGCAGGCCTCTCTCTGCCCGCAATGATGCCAGGCTTCAGGAATCTGCTGCAAAACAGCAGGGGACAGTGGGAGGGAGGCGGTGCTACTGCGCACCTACAGGGAGGACAGAGTGCAGGGTGAAAAACAAGCTGCAGGAAAAAAAACCTACAGCACAACATCATAACCTGGGCATAAGCTACTCCCACAGAGGCCTGCGACAGCACCGCCTGCAGCCAGACCCCTGCTAGCGGGGACATCCGGAGAACACAATACTTTCTCCAGAAGATCTGTTTTATGCAGATCTTGTTTTTTTTTTTTGTTTTTTTTGGTTTGCATCTTAGACCTTCATTTTTGCACCTTTTCCCTCCACACATGCATCCTCTACCCCCCGTTAATGATTGAATGCATCAATACCATCAGCCATCAAAGGGGAGCAGATGTCCTGTGTTAGCTCGCGTTTCTCCTGGGCTGTGAGCGGCGCTTTAAAAAGCATTAGTGTGTGGAGTCCTGGCTGGCTCGCTTACTATGGCCTGCCTCACGCTTGCACACACAGGTAATCCCAGGGCCTAATGGAATTTAATTACTTCAGCCACATTAATCATGCCTACAGTGGTGCACCCACTATTTCATCACTGCTCTAAGGGGTTATTAGTACAAATACACTGTCAAACTGCATTATGTGGGCAGCATTTTAGGTGCCATCCCTCACACGTTTATTAAAATCTATATCAATATCTATCAGCAGACACTTTCTTTAAATGTGCATTTAAGCTGGCAAGAAAGTTTTTTTCCAGCCGGTGACTGTGGCCTGTGAAAGTTTCAGTTGATTAATTTTTTCCTGCCACTTCTACCCATCGCTGGCGCGATTGATGGGGCGAGACTGGCAAGGACAGCCATGGCAGAGCTTAAAGACACTCTGAGATGCATTAATGCAGAGGAGTCCAGAGCATTAGTCAGCACATGTGATTAAAGATGATAATAAAGGTGAAAATTTTCCTTTTTTCCAGTTGCCATTTAACACTGTAGCACAGGTAGTGTTTTACAGGCAGAATTTTAAAAGCAGTAGAGCAGTAGATTAAAATATCTTATCTCTCCTCTGAATCAGTTGTTTGGCTTTCTTTTTGTAAGAGTTTTACTTAAAAATTAAGTGCAAATCATAAGCTGAAAAATACCATGAGATGCATCATTAATCCATTAAATGTTTCAGATTATGGCGCGATATGAATTCAGCTGGGAGGAATCATATACTCATTGCTGTGCTGCCCTTCCACATGAACTGCTGTGAATTTACACACCAAACGCCATGTCTATTCCAAGAGAGCAAAAAAAAATTACATTTTTAACTTTATACTTAACTTTATATTCATTCCCAGAGTCACTAACCTAAGAACCAGGTGTCGGGATTTCCTCTGTTTTAATTGTTATTTCAAGCCATGAAACGAAAATCAATAAGTGGAATCTCTGGTCCCTCGTTATCCCGGTGCACATATTTTACAGTAAAATAAAACGGCGCAATAATAAAGTGTGGAATTTGAGCCCCTCTGCTCTGGATACTCAGAGGTCAGGGAAATTAATTTTATAGGAAATAAGGGAAAGGGGAAAAAGAAAGCCATAATAAAACTTGTGTAATAGAAAACACTTTAAGTAGAAGGTATTTCACTATTCATTTGCTCGCATGTAATCATTGTTTGCAGTGAACGATGGGTTTATTTACAAAGCGGTCAGGTTTTAGATGTTCGTTTGCATGAAACAGATATTAGTGCTTTAAGAATTATTTTCTCAAATGACCCAACAGGAGTTCTTATAGTGAATTATTTTGTTCCCAAGGCTTTATCTAATGATCACTGCTTTTGCATTCGATTTTGATGCGAGAAAAGTTGTGTTCTGTAATTATGTAAACATTTCGCTAAAGTGAATTTAACACAACGCGTTCTCAAAAGACACCAATAAGGACTCAAATCAATCTATTTGGTTGGTGGGCAAGTATGTAAGATGTAGTGTGCTAAAGCACAAAAGATTATTGAGCTTGACATCAAATCTGACTGCGTTCAAAACAGAATACACGTTCGAAAAAGAATAAGAAAAAAAAGCATCAATGCGAAGGCCTTCAGCTCTGCTTTGATCTAGATACAGCTATCAATGAAAACAAATACTGTAATCTGGATCTGAAGCCTAGTTAGCCATCTTGCAATCAGTAAACACTGCGGCAGGCTTCGCCGACGGCATGTGCAAAAATAAGATGGGTGCTTTTAACAGAAGTGGATGAAGAGAAAGACATGAAGAGTCAAGCTCAAGGCTATAGAGCTGAGATTATTGGTGCATATATGAGGGAGTGTGTTGGGTGGGTGGAGGGTGACAAACATAGTTGGGCTGTTGCACAAGCAGAGGATTCTGCATGTGAGAATGTGAGGAGCTGTGAGTGGTGGAACCCTCTGGATCTCTGCCACTCATCTGGCCACCTTCCTAACCAGGGCAGAAAATCAAACAAGTAGGAAAGAATTAAATAAAAGCAAGAAGAAAAATGATTTCTTATAAATAGCCCAGTTGGCCAGAAGGCATAGGAAATGAGAGCAGCGAGACGCGGGAGACGAGTCTGAGCTTGACACGGGTCTTAAAATCGAGAGGGGGCGGAATCAGGGACCTACTGTGCAAAATGACTCCAACCAAAGTGAGGATTAGTGTTTCTGCTTCCCCGGCCAAGATTCTCCAGAACAACTAATCACCAAGTTCTCTCCTGTTTTTTTTTTTCCTTCCTCCTCCCTTCTTTCTGTCTCTGTCTCTGTCACTCTCTCTTTCTCTCCCCCTGCTTGTCTCCCCCTCTTTTAAAGTATCATTTCACCCCTCTCAGTCATTATGGCTAAAATTAAGCAGGGAATGTTCTGCCAGCGTCGATTAGACCCATCTCTGGCTCGGAGCTCATGTGTCGGCTGTTGTGTCAGTTACAGCGCCGAGCAGCAAATTTGCTCACCGGCATCGACGCAGGCAGGCGGGTAAAAAGCGGGCACATCTGTGCCATGCTGTCTCACTCTCCTCTTCCTACAAACACTAGTGAGGGAGAAGAAAAGAAAACGTTTTGATGAGGTGGAGAACAAATAACCAGCAGCCATTAGAAGTAGAGAACGACTCGATGCACAAAGCGAACAGGCAGCTTTGTGTGAACGCTGTAACAGATGCCTGGCAGTTCGGCTGACTGCAATGCAAGCCGTGTTATAAATATAAAAAAAATAAAAAGAATTGTGCACACGCGAACATAAGACAATTAGAAACACCACGGGATGAGATCTACTCGTGTTTACAGCCATAAAAATGTTCTACAAATAAAAACTTGAGTCGGAATTTATTCGAGGCAAAACAGCAGTCATGGCGTGTGCTAATCAATTAGCTTAGTGAAACACTAGAAACATGCAGTTCTTTGTTGTTGCTATTTAAAACAACACGAAAATGTCCGGATCAGCAAATCTCTGCAACAAATATTCACACTGTAACCCAGTTATTGGGAAGGAAAAAAAAAAAAAGACAGTGAAAAAAGAAAAACGAGTTTTGAAAGGGTTATTGCAGGGAAGCAATAAAGTCGAGTAGTTTGCATTTATAAATAGATCAGAGGATAAACACACACCTGCTTAATGCACCATTAAGCTAAACAAGTAGAGCATCTCCTCAAGTCATTGTTCACACAGAAAAGCAAAAGAAATCATTCAATCATCACTGATGAAAATCTGACACCTTGAGAATTTCGGTCAATGATATTTCTGTTGCTTTTATATATATATATATATATATATATATATATATATATATATATATATATATATATATGTAGGGTGATGTGCTTTCACAAATATATATATATATATATATATATATATATATATATATATATATATATATATATATATATATATATATATATTTGTGAAAGCACATCACCCTACATCACCCACTCTCCAACACTGAGCTCTGAGAGTCAAATGAATCAAACCACACTCACAAATGACTGGCAAATATGCAAGTAATTTACCGTTAAATTCTGTAACAGGAAAGCCTAATTGTACAGCATGTCCAGCCTAATTAAATTGTGCTACATTGTGCACTGCTGTTATGGAAGGGAAAGTGACAGGATTGATACCAGATTTAGAGTCCAAAACAATTAAACAATATTATGAGATTAGAAAAAAATATAAAAATGTAAGAATCAAATATATCAGTATTATATAAATATATTAATATAACTCATAATTAGGATGTTACATTAACATAAATATAAAACTAAAATTATTCAGTGTCTAATATCATATAGTTTAATGAATATAGATTTGTCTTATATGATTTAAGAAAATGATTGATTGATGTCTTCAAAAGAAAATCGATATGAATAATTGATTTAGTCAAAATGATATCACTAATAATAATACTTCTAATAATATAAGTCATAGACTACGCTTTATTGGGAAGCAGAAAAAGCTCTGGAGTTTAGTTTTGGCTTCATGTCATGTTGTGTGTCTGAGGAGGGCTCCCTCTATCGGCTATTCGCTGAAGTGCACTCGATGTTCCAAAAATCCAATGATTCTGCAGCAGCAGCTTCTGCCAAATCACACCACCATCTCAGTGACAAGTATGTTTAACACATGCATACACACACACACACACACACACACACACACACACACACACACACACACATTTGCCTTACTAGCCTCGTGAGCACCTTCCACTGACATAATTATTAATGCATTGCCTACACAAATTTGAATCCCTACACTCAATTCGAATACAATTCATAAGGACTAGACAAATTTCCCCAAAGATGTAAGATATTTCTTTCTTTGTGCAGACATTTGGTCACCAAATCAAGACATACAACTGTGTAAACACACATCAGGATATCCACCTGTATTAATTCAGCGCATGTTTAAGATCCTACCAAATGTGTCCCTTTTAATAATCCTTGTCAGAAACCTTCTGAAAATCCTGTGAAGCTGTGAAGATGATTTCTTATTTATAGACGGCTTACATTTTAAACGATTATGATTATTCCCTGATGCTAAACCTATTCACTGAAGAGATTCCAATTCTGTGTAATTCCTTGAAAACCTTTTTTTCTTTTTTTTTTTTTAGAAAAATCTTATAATCTTATCTTCAGGATCTCGAGCAGCAGCAAGATGAGTGAAGATGTCGGTTCTCCAGGAGACAGGCGTATTTAATGTCTCTTTTTGTTTTTATTCGGCTGCCACCAGGGCAAGGTCCTTTCATAGACATGTTGACTGTGGAGAACTTTATTCCGGCACGGGAGATCTCACACATGTGACAATAAGCTCCTTTGTTGCCGAGCGTTCGGACCTGCTTTGAACCTCTGACTGACAGCGCAGGCGAGCTGCTTCCGAGCGCAAATGTAAATTATTGTTACTTACACGTTTAACCTGCCATCCACAAGAGCTCTCGGGCAAGAGGAATTCTGCAATCATGTTGCCCTCTTTTGGCTGGTATGTGCGACTGCAGCTGCTGGGTTTTTTTTTCTAGCAATAATTAAAAAAGGTTTCAAATGTGTAAGATGAATTATATTCTTGTAATATATATACACACTAAATATACAATAAACAGTTGTTTTTTTACACCACTCCCAACAAAACCAGTGTGGCAATGCAATTCCAGTGAAATAAGTTCAGCAAAACAAATGACGCATATCCTAAAAAAATTAAGCTTAGCATATAAATGAGCAAAAAATAATAAAGAATGCAGCATACTCTGACACACATGGAGAAAGAGAATCAACACGGCTACTAATACACATTAGTGGAAAACAGAATCATGTCCAAAAGTAGTACAATTACAGTTGGGTTATCAAGATGACCTAAACCTTTTGACAGTTGCTTCTCGAATGGCCTCAGCTTCTTCATAACGCAATCATATTGTGTGGAATATTCCCCTCTCCCTCACACTCCCCTCCTGTACCCATGCTTTCCCTTTGTTTTTTCATACTCACTCTCTCTCTCTCACCCTCTCTCTCATTCGCTCTCTCTTGCTCTCTTGCTCGCTCTCTCTCTCTCTCTCACTCTCTCTCTCTCTCTCTCTCTCTCCCTCTCCCTGGCTCTGTCTCTCGCTCCTCCTCAGACCTGTGGGTCACTTCAGCAGGAACAGGAAGTAGCCGTCCTCCATTGCAGAGCTCACCTCCTCTCCGTTGGTCCCTCTCGGAGCGCTTGCCGCTTTGATTTCCCTCTTCTTCTGCAACGAGAACACACAAAGCCTGGCAATGTAACTCGAACTGTACATCCCTTTTTCAGCCTCCACACCTATCTGCTTTGCGTTCTCTTTTTTCTCCCTTTTTTTTTCCTCCTCTCGGAGCTCGGCGAAATAAGAAGAGGTGGGTTGTTTATACAGTAATCTCCAGAATGGCTGTTCTAAATAAAGATGCTCTTCAAATTCCATTATATGTCTAATGGTCTATCACTGAGGGAGCACTACAGATCTGATTTAGGCTGGGAACAATGCGGAAAAGGAAAGGAGGGGAGAGAAAGACAAAGCTTTCTTGGGTGACAGGTTTCACTGGTGAGAATTATACTCTCATATTTCATGCTGGTTGGAAAAAAAAAAAAAAAACGAAAGAAAAAGAAAAAAAAGAAAAAAAGAAAGACTCTGTAAAAAGGCCGGTACTGTATAACAGGCAACAACAAATTACAATAGATATCATCTTCGCAGTAAACCGTATTAAGCGATTCTTTATCTTCATAGGAACTTGGGAGTGAAATCAATACTGCCTATGCAGCATATTATTAATCTGCAAATTGTAATAATTACTTGTGTTATTAATCTCATCTTAATACGAGCGCAATGTGACGGCTATTCAGCTTGGTTGAAAATAAGCGAAAATAATATCATCACAACTGCATTTCTCAGAAAAATCAATTCAAAAGAGACGAGCGTAGACTTCAATTTCTGTATAAATTTACAAAGCTCTAATACCATCGTGCAACAACCAATATTCTTCTCCAGTCATCTGACTGGCATAAATACATAAATGGCATCTCATGCTTTTTTTTTGGTCCTCTACAGAACAATATGGATTTTTATTTCCTTGCAAACAATTTTAATAAAAAGCTATTGATGGGCTATTGATTGGTTCGCCCACAGGCATTGCTCATAGCTCATAGACCCAGTTCACTACGATCATTATGTTCTGAACTCTTGCATTCCTTTTCGCACTGTTGGTCAATACAAACTGCATGCGCTTCAGGCCTTTTTACTGCATCACCACACTGGTTTTTTTTTCCCTCCCTGCCCCAAAAAAAAAAAAGAAAATCAAACTCCATCATCAAGAAATGTAGAAGGCTTCACTGCTCAATACACTAGTCACTACAGTACATTGGACTTAGGTCAAGGTCGTGTGGTTCATAAGGGGATGTGCGTTCTCAGTGGTGAAGCTGATTACAGATTTAAGATATGATGACCAGTATGAAGCACCATTAAACACACCCCAACATGTCTCCTGCACTGAAACGTGCTTTATAAGGTTATTTATCTCTCTGTCACTTTGTAAAATCTTTATTCCTGTGAACATATCTTTTAAATGTGTGAGCCTCCGGAGTAATGACAATAAAAGGTTGGAGGGAGATCAATGCAGAACGCATTACTCTGCACCACAGAGGCTTGGCTTTAATAATCAAAAAATTGATCCATTAAGTTGAACCTAATACTTTGACAAAATGACAGAGGCGCTGTGTTTCTACATGTGGTTATGTGAAGAATGGCAATATGTCTCTATGCCGCATGTAGAAAGACTGGATTGAAGATGAAATGGCCTCATTAGATCAATAAACATTCCTTTATCTCTGTTTTATATCATACTGTCCTAAAGGTTCCACTTTATTCTAAGCAGTTAGTTACTTCTTGTGTCTGTCCGGGTGTTTTTTTATGTACATGTATTTTTAATCTGTTGATCATTTACTACCTTAAATATATAAACAAATATATCATTAGAAAGTTAATACTATAATTACTAAATACTATAAAAAGCTAATTGTGCTTCATAAACATTAATCCTTTTGTATTTAAATAATGTATGTCTATTGCATCACATAATGCACTGTATGTGTACTGTATTGCCTATTTCTACTTTGTGAGTGTGTGTGTGATTGTGTGTGTTTAGTTATGTTGGTAAAGTCAGGTACTGATATGAGGTGAGGTGGGTTGCAGCCTGCATTCCAATTCATCCCAATATGTTCATTGTGTTGTGATCAGAGCCCATTTAAGAGCTTCCACACCTGCCCATGTAAACCATGCAAGACATGCTATACAGCTGTGTGCCTTTAACCTTAAGCTGGAAAAGTGTAGATGTTCTGTGTATACTGTGTGTATATACATTTTATATATATATATATATAGATAGATAGATAGATAGATAGATAGATAGATAGATAGATAGATAGATAGATAGATAGAGAGAGAGAGAGAGAGAGAGAGAGAGAGAGAGAGAGAGAGAGAGAGAGAGAGAGAAAGAGAGAGAGAGAAATAGAAAGTGCAAACACAAACATAAAATGAGACCAGGTTGAACTCACACACACACAAACACACACACACACACAAACACACACAAACACACACACACACACACAAATCTAACCAGGTTGTGTGCATGCGTACTCACACAAAGCAATCTCTAACAAATCATAATCAAAAGCAAGAGCTGATACATAACAAGAACTCACTCTTCACAATATAATTAGATGAAGTGCACTTTGAGGCTGCCCTGCGCAGTCTTTAATCAGCTCTTATTCTCATCTATGGCTAATAAATCAATTAGAAAATATACTTAATGTAATTAATAAAATCAACAGCATCTTTGATCTTTGTCTGAGCTTTGTTTTCAGCAGACAAAAGTGCGCTTGTAATTGCGCATGCTTTCTGGATAATCTTATATGATACGATATCTAATATGTGTACAAAGACGGATGTGAAACAAAATTCATTTTCAGCTCAGCTCGTGTCACAAACACTGCTGGTTAGCAAAGGGTTCCTCTTGAAGAATTTCTCACAGTGAAGTAGTATTTGCAGACCTTTCTTCTATATCTAGTAATTCATAAGTCATATAAGCATAAGTTGGATTTTTATTTTTTTATAATAAATTAACATTTTTAATAGTATGGTTTTGTATTCAGTTTTTAGATTTCCTCCTGTTTGTGTAATTTGTGTTTCACTGTAATGGACTGGCATCCTATACAGAGTGTATCCCATGCTAGCACTAAGTGTATTCCTGAAACAGGTTTTGCATGCACCACAATCACGTCCAGGATAAAGTGATTACCAAGGATAAATGAATGAAAGAAATCCAAATGGATGCACTAGAAAAGTAAACACTTGGGTTTTTGTGAGATCTAAATTGACTTATTGAACAAAGAAGGTTTGTAGTATATTCTATGAAAATACACACATTGAGCATGTGAGTGAAATAGGAAAGATTTTTCAGTACTTAGTCTTGCAATGTTAAAGAAAGTACTGAGAGTAACAGCAATATATCAGCAAGTGTACTGTCATATAAATATTTATTGCAATATCAATATTGTGCCACCAAATTGACCCAGCCATACTACAGATTACACACAATTCATAGCATGACTAGGGGGACGCTTGAGAAAATGAAATGAAACCGAGTCTGTGCGACTTTGATGAGCTGCTCTTGAAGTGTTTGTTTCTGCTCCACTCAAGAGAAGCACACGGCCCTTCTCCAGATAAGCAAGAGGATTCAAATCACAATCAGATTTACTCCTCAAGTAAGATCTCACTTACAAGGATTGTGACTTGGTGAAGTTTCACTTGCTTTGGAAGAGTTTCCAACATTAAGGACCGGGGAGTTAAAAGAAAAAAATGGTTAGTTATATAACTATATATTTATATATATATATATATATATATATATATATATATATATATATATATATATATATATATATATTTATATATATATATATATATATATATATATATATATATATATATATATATATATATATATATATATATATATATAAATAAATATATAGTAAATAGTTGAGGGACTGGGAGCTGAATGGGTAAAACAATGGAAAGCTTCATCTGGCACAAAAACCTGTACCTCAACCAGATGTCTGTGGCGGTGCATTAATGTTGTGAAACACATATATACACACACACACACACACACACACACACACACACACACACACACACACACACACACACACTACGGTATTGATCCTTAAGCCTTTGCCAGTCTGACCAAACCTCTGCCCTTTCTGATATTTACCCTAGGAAGTTTTCACCCTGCCCACAAAACATAGAGGGGGAAAAAAGTCAATTATATACAACTTGCTTGCTTTCCCCTCAGGGATGGAATCCACACGCTCTAATCCGATCAATTCGTGTTAGACAGGAAGCTGGATTCAGTGCTATCTCTAAGGTCCTGTAATCCAGGCTAAGTCTTCACACCACCTGCTTCGGGTAGGAGGGAAAAATGGTTCGGTCTGGTGCATGACACATAAAATGTGCCACGTTTGTACTTTTCACATTTGCTGGTATGAGGGCCAATGCAGTAACAGCTCAGGGTAACAGGATGAAATGCAGTTACTTGTCTCCTTTGACACACAGCCCCTGAACAGTAAAGCTGCTGTGTGACAATATCTGGTGTTTAATGCACTATATCAATGCAGTTGTATTGAAACTTGCTGTGATGATATTACTTAGAAGCCCTGAATAATTTAATCCAATTCCTAATAATCACTTTACCTTGATTAGCATCCAGATGAATACAGCGACTACATTCGGAACGCTGGCTGTGAGGCACCAGTCCAATGTACATGCACATTTACAGCTAACCCAGTACCACTATCCATTAGTTATCTGCATGTTTTTGAGATGCTGGAGAAAACCAGACAACCTGGAAGAACCCCATGAGAAAAGCATGCATAGAACAGACAGTAACTTACCTCATAGATAAATCAAGGACTCTGAGTATGTGAGGCAACAATGCTACCCATTGTCTGTCCAATAATAAGAATAATCTATACTAATCTATACACACTTAAGGTAGATGTAAAATTATAATAATTCAGTATCAAAAGAAAAAATTTAACACACACACACACACACACACACACACACACACACACACACACACACACACACACAGACTCACATTATACACAGAAGGCCCAGTCCTGTAGAAACGGCAACCAAGAAACGAATTCTTTCAATGTAACTTGAAAGCTGAAAGCTGTTCACTACTGATCAGTGCATATCCTACGGACCGGGTCATCTACAGGTTCTGAAAACATCTAACCTTAATCTATTATTAGCTAAATTAACTAAATTCATTATAAAACCAATGAGAATAAACACAGACAATTTCTGATCACAAGAGCGTTTTATATCTTGTTCGGGACACAATGTTAGATTTTTTTGTAAAAAAATAAATAAATAAAAAATGCAAAAGGTTAGAACAATAGTAATTATATCAATGACATAAACAATTCTAATAATGGAGAATTTGAGCCCCAAGCTGCTGGCCAGTCGAGTCACAGCACATGCTGTCAATGATAGGGAACGAGGAGACTGGCCTGGGACCCGTTAACTTCCTCTGACATATTGTGCTTCATGCGTGGTGCCAATAACCCTGTAAAAAGGTTTAATTCAGGACAGTGGCCAAATTTCTGATACGCATGGTGGCTCGGGTCAGCCCTAAATTTGGCTTGATCTATTTCATTACACATAAAGAAAATAGGTGGAATCATGCACATTTCAGAGAGTGTGTGTGTGTGTGTGTGTGTGTGTGTGTGTGTGTGTGTGTGTGTGTGTGTGTGTGTGTGTGTGTGTGTGTGGCATAAACCTGCAAATGTTCACAGTATAAGGGTATACACACAAACTTGATAACTGTTCACAGTCATGTAATATAAAAGTAGAAAACAGAGTATTAACATTCTAGATAACTAAAATCATAGTATAATATAGACATTATTACATGAGCCAAGCAAGAAAATATTGATTCATCTATAAAACCCAGGGAATAAAGAGTATCAGCTAGAAAGAAATCTAAAAATATAACACTCATATAAAATCCAATATACATTTGCCATTCAGATGTAATGCTTAAAAAATAAACTAAACAAAACTAAACAAAGCTTTATACACTTAATCTACTCTGATGTGAATAATGGTTCCCTATTCTTATTCATGGAGAGAGAAGGAAAAGAGAAGAAAAGTGAGGCACGATAAACCAGGCACCCCTGCTCTTGTCTCGCTTCAAAGGATTCTCTTAGAGAAAGAGAGAGAGAGAGAGAGAGAGAGAGAGAGAGAGAGAGAGAGAGAGAGAGAGAGAGAGAGAGAGAGAGAGAGAGGGAAAGAGAGAGAGAGGGAGGGAGAGAGAGAGAGAGAGAGAGAGAGAGAGAGAGAGAGAGAGAGAGAGAGGAGGAGGAAAAAAAAAAGCAGGGAGCAAGACCCACACGATGTAGTTCCAGCCAATTGCATTCCAGAGAAGTGACCATGGCTGGCGATAAACAAGACACAATAGATTACTCTGCTCAAACGCTATAAAAGAGCGGAAGACGTCAGGACAGAGAGAGCGGAGAGGAGTACGGAGAATAAAAACAGTGCACGCTATTCAGAAAAGCATAACTGCATAAACCTTCAACTCCAAAATGCCATTAGACTTACACAGTGCACGGCTGTAACAATCTGCATGCCAGGCTGAAGGGAAAAAAACAGAAACATTGCTGCGGGATCCAGGCTTACCCTCACAAAAAACAGAGCCCAAGTCACCTTAAATTGTTCCTCGCTGTAGCAAACAAAAAAGGCATTTAACACTCACCCATCACGCAAGGACTGAAATCTCTCAACCATTCTGGCACTACATCAGCCCAAGCCCACATATCCCTCCACTGATATGTAAACAGCCCACTAAGATTTCTTTGTTTGGATTTGGAAGCCGGGTAGGTTTGCCTTTTGCTGCAGCTGCTTTTACAGCTTTGAAGCAGGTGGATGACAAAACATCAATCTCTCCAGGCACAATGTGCAGCACGCACGGCTGCCACACTCCTCGTAAGCAATAGCATATAGAACAACACACTCTTCACTGCTTGTTTTAAAAGCTAATTATACATAGTAGAGTGGTAATACTGCTGTGTGATCTAAATGTGCGTTGCTGCAAAGTTAAGCAATGGCACATTATGGGGAAAAAGGGTTTTAAGTTTTGATGTGCAAAAAACAACAACAAAAAAAGAGATTAGAATGGAAATAATTTTGATGTAATGCTGTATGCTGTAATGTATATAGCTGCCATGTAGTCATGTCCCGGTAGCTGATATATCATCAATAATCAGTGTAATTATAGAAGTCTAAGAAAAATAACTAAACGAAAAAAAATGACCACTGATGCACACATGCATAGACATTTAAAAAATTGTATTTATGAAAATCAATTAGAAACACTTCCGCATAATAAATTCCATGCTGTAATATTTTGTTGTATATGTATATATATTTTCTAACGTATACACTCCTGGAGAAAACATGACCACATATTAAGAGTTTAATAATCTTATATATTATATATAATAATATAATATATATATATATATATATATATATATATATATATATATATATATATATATATATATATATATATATATATATATATTTATATTTAAACAATAATATTATTGATCAGAAAATGAGCAAGAATGAAACAATGTACTCCCAAGGCCTCCTGTGCCCCCATTTGCTTTACTTTTGGTCCAGTGAACTGTTTGGTGGAAAAAAATGGTTTGGGAGAAACAGGGAAATTCTCTTATGCTGTCTACATGTACATGACGGTAAAGTCATGATAAGGATTAATATGTTGGATGTGAAATTCAACACATCTCTGGGTTCACAACATTTGCAACTATTTAATAATTGTTTGAACATCAAAATTGAAAGGAATGATACTAGCTGTTCTTTCTGTACGTAAAAAAAAAAAAAAAAAATGGCCACAAGTTTACCAACAAGAGATAAACATGCAAAGAAATCAGGGGGAAGCTTTCCCAGACTGAGTTACTGGATCTATTTGTTGAATTTCTGTTTATTTTCTGATCAATGTTATTTTTGTCCAGAAGCATGTATTTGAGTTTCTCTGTAAATCAAATGGTCAAGAATGGTCCACATTTACATTACAACCATATACAGTACAGTACACAGTAAAAACGAGACAATATTTCTCCAAGGTGTTACATAAAATAACAACTTGTCACTGGATGACACAAACTTGGATTAGAACATACAGACCTACACACAGCACTACATAGCACACAAGTCCTGCAGTCCTACAGAACACACAGACCTGCACAGGGTTACAGTCTGCTCTGTATTGCAGGTCTACAAACAAACGAACAAATTATACAGCTAAGATACACATACATCAAGAAGAAGAAGTAGAGGAAAAGGAAGAAGACATATGTTACTGTATATATGTGGCATAGTGAGGTAATAGTGGTAATGCCTATATAAAAATATTATTGCTGTCAATACAAATATTTAAAGTAATACTCCCAATTTATTTTAGTGACTCTTATAAGATGAATATGAAACACCACTAATCTACTGTACATCTAAACATCAAATGGAATTGATTGCACCACACTGCAGAAAAAGATAAAGTAATAATAATAATAATAATATGAACAATAATATTAATATTAATAATAATCATTATAATAATAATCATAATAATAATGATATTATCAATATTATTATCATCCCTATTCATATGTATATTATTATTATTATTATTATTATTATTACGAATATTATTAATATTATTATTAAGAAGAAGAAGAAGAAGATAACTATAATAAATAAGTAAAAACAGTGTAGGCCTACCATTCGTGCTCGACCTCCGCAACTTGGCGTGTTCATCATAAATATATACTTGACACATGAATACTTGCAGGCTTCTACGTATATTTTAGATTATATTATGTTGCCATCTTTTCCTTTAGAGTGAGAGTAGTGAAACTTTGCATTCTGATGAACACGTGCTGTCCTGATGATGAGCTGCTCTTGAGGGTATAAGAAGCCGCAGGTGTATATAAATATTTTCTTTTGCCAGAGCGCTTTCAAATAAAGTTTGCTCAGTGAGCGCGTGATGACGTAGCGCTGATTCGACTCGGTTTTGCGGGAATCAGTGAGCTGCAGCAGCTTCTGCTCTCCTTCTACCCGAGTAATAAACTCTACAACTCACAGCATATCAGAACCGAGTGAGCTTTAGACGCGTCTGAGTCTCTGTTTTCATCTCGAAAGAGTATTAGGTGTGAAAAAGCAACTATGGGAGTGGAAATGGCTGAAGTACTGGAGCTAGCCGGCTAATGTAGCAGTAGCGCGCTAGCTCTGTCAGACTGTCACTCAGTGACGCTTCATCAGTTCACTTCAGGTTTATTTTTTAAACAATGGCTGAAAACTTGCTGAAGGAGTGTCCTTTATTAGTTGCTCTGGATAAAGAGAAAACTGTTTATGACGGTTTTATCTCAGTGCAGGTAAGTCGAGCTAAATATTAAATCACACATTTATGTTTATATATACACTTAGTGTACTTATCGGCTTTTGTTCATTTTTCACTGCCATAGTCTTTATATGTAGTTGCTGTACATATATTTACATATATATCTGCACTTCTCTATTTGCACAATTGCTACTATTTGCAATTTTGGTAGATGTTAAACTGCATTTAGTTGCTGTGTATCTACTATGGAATGACAGATCTATCTATCTATCTAATCTATCTAATCTGTCATATATATCTTGTGATTTAGGTAGAATAAAAGAAATGCAGAACCAGTGTAGTTCTGGATCAGTGAAACTTATAGTACAATGTGAAACAGTTGCTTTTAATGTACAATAGAGTTCAATGCCTTATGCAGCTATTCATTGTGCTCTAATGAGACACATGCAACTGGTCCTTATTTTCCAAAAGTTTTTCCCAATGCCATTTTTATTTTTATTTTTTCCACTTTTTGTCCTCTGCTAATACATGCCACGGTGGCCAAATGAAAGGTCACCTGAGGCCTAGTTTGGGCATCTCTGGGACAAACCAGTAAGCTTGTGTGTGCAGGATTACAGCTCTGTGTGTTTGACAGGACAGAGACTTCAGGTTAAGAATAATGCTGCCTCCAGACCATCAGCTGAAACAGGCAAGGTATAAACAAAATAGCTGTTTTCCTTTCATTTAATCTTGTATAATGTATGTTTTATACACTATATGGACACAAGTATTGGGACACCTGATTTTTTCCAAAACTGTTCTAGCAAAGCTGAAGGTCAATTGTGCATGATGTCTGGATGAAGTAGCATGACATTTTTCCCTTCACTTAATCTAGGAGACCCAAACCTGTTCCAGCATGAGAATGCCCCTGTGCACAAAGCAAAATCCATAAAGATATGCTTTGCATGTGTTGAAGTGGAAGATCTTTTGGTATAGAGCTCTGACCTCAACCCTATTGAACATCTTTGGGATCCTCAGGTCTCCTCAATTCACCTGCATCTGTGCCTGGCTTTTCTAACACCCTTGTGTCTGAATGAGCCCAAATGTCCACAAGCACACTCCAAAATATAGTGGGGGAGAAAATGGAGGGAATTATAAGAGGAATTTGGGACTAAATGTGGAATGCGATGCTCAAAATGCACATACTATACTTATGACCAGGTGTCTGCAAACTTTTGCCAATGTAGTGTAAATTGTATATTTGTATACATTTCTTTGCTGAAATCCAAAGAGCTTTTAGTCCGAAAGTCTATATTTATGGGCATCAGTAAGACAGTGTCTAAAAAAAAAAAAAAAATGATTAAGTGCAAACAATAAGTGAAAGGTTTTGCTTTGAAAACTAAAGCCATTCATATTTTTTGTACTTTGTTACTTTTGGGAAAATTCTGACAAATTATCCAATGACTCATTTTGTACTGGTCATGTGTTTGTCTAGTTCAGAGGTGCAAAACTATAGGCCAAAAGTAAATGTTGCATTAACCAAATATTATATTACAATTGATGTTGCCATGGACCTTTTCATAATATTGTAAACTTTAAAATGCTTAACTGATGCAGTTTTAGTTTCAAAGTTCAGCAAATCGTATAGTACAATGAGAAACAATCCAATTTATTGCACAATTGTTTTCAGTGCCTAATACAACTATTCAGTGACCTCTTAAGAGACACATGAAGCTGGAGCTTATTTATTTCATTATCTTTCAAATTTTTTTCCAAATGGCATTTTTCTTTCTCTACGCATAAATGGCATTGACAAATCGAAGGTCACCACTGGCCATATTTGGCCCATTGGCCCTCTTTTGGGCATCTCTGGTCTGTTAAATGCTATCAATATTTTACTAATCTGTCTGAAAGTATGTGGACACTTGACCATTACACCTATAAGTGGTTCTTCCTCAAACTTTTGCACACAATTGAACATGATGGCATTGTTTGCTGCAGCATTGCAGTTGTCTTGCACTGGAACAAAGAGGACCAATCATGTGTCCAGCCGACCAGTGCTGCTGTGCACAAAATAAGCTCCATGAAGACAGGGTCTGCCAGGGTTGGTGTCAAAGAATTTAAGTGGCCTGCACTGAACCCTTACCTAAACCTCACTGAACACCTTAGAGATTAACTGGAGCACTGAATGCAACTTCTCACCTGACATCAGTATCTGACCTCACTAATGCTTCTATGACCGAATCCCCATAGCCTTGCTGAAAAATCCTAAGGAAAAGCCTTCTGAGAAGTATAAAGGTTATTATAACAGTAAAAGGGGACTCAGTCTGGAATAAGCTGTTTAAAAAGTGTGATGTTCAGGTGTCTAGAAACAATTGGCCATATATATATATATATATATATATATATATATATATATATATATATATATATATATATATATATATATATATATATATTGTATATGTTTTCCCCCCCTGGGGCTGAACATTTACACTATAGACACTTATTAACAGCTTAGCATTAATATTGTTAATCACTGTGTTGTGCTGTAAGAATGTAATTCTGTCTTTAGGCGCTGTCAGGGCTTCTGCAAGAAGTGTAAAAAGAATATAAGTGAATCTCCCACACTGAAGGGTCAAATGCCCCTCAGTGATGACCCTATGGCTCTCTGTCAACATCTGTGCCTGTGATGGTCATTGTTATTGGCTGTTGTGCAAATCACTCAAGCGTTTAAACATTGCATGGCTGGCTTCTTGTTTCAAAAGGAACTGCATCAATATACAAAATCAAATCAACCGTCAAGCATTTCATGGGTACTGTAAGCATTAGCATCAATCCATTCTTCAGTATGAGTTTGTAGACTAGCTGAGCGTTAATGCTGCCCTGTGAAAATTGCTGTTTTATAGATTACACTGCTGCTGGGAACTGAAACGGCTGTTAAAAAACCACCAGCACATTTTAAAACAGGTCAGTATAATCGCAATACTTTGCACTGTTTTCAGATTTTGATCAATAGACTGGTCAATGGTTTAAATACTTTTACAATAATCGATAGTTGTTGTTTTTTTGTTTATCACACAAATGCAAAATCTCATTATTTTTATGAAAACTTTCAATACATTAATTTATTTACACTGAGGACTATGTAAATATAGTCCTATATCATATACCTGGTTTGCAGTTGCTGTGTATTATAGTAATGATTAGATACAGTTTTTTTTTTGTTTGTACAGAGGCTACATCATTCTTCCAGCTTGGTCGGATTTATCTTGGAGCTAAGGACCGTACTGGTACTTTATACTTTGTCCTTGAATTTGTCATGTTTGTTTGTTTTCAAGTTTCATGTTTTTGCTACACGTTCATGCAGGTCATGCATGAATTGAATTTACTTTATTCTGAGTGTATTTTTGTTATATCACTCTTTTGATCAGGAAATAGCACTGAAGAGCCAAGCAGGCTGGCAGTCCATCCCACCACCTCAGTACTACTCGCAGCTCATCACAGAGATAGAGAGTTTAGGATGGGATAAGTACGACATTCTTACACTGTATTGTTTAGGACCCACGTTACATCCGGCTAGTTTCATAAATCTTGGTAACAATTTAAATCTTGAGAGTCCTAAACTCAATTTCTGGGCCATTTTTGCGAGCCTTTGCAGGGGTTTATGTATCTATTCTCCTAGCATCTTTACTGTAGTAGTAAAAGAAAGTCAGATTACACTGTTCGATGTATTTGAGCATTTGGAGTTTAATTGTTATAACAAAGGACAAATTACACTGAACTTGTTTCTCAAAGAGTCTTTTTTAGACCAGCATTTTACATAAAGCATTCATAAAATGCCTGTGCACCCAATTTTGTTTGCTTTATATCTAATGTCTAATCCTTAAAATGAGTTAAAACATTGTTTATGCAATGGTTTACTGGTTCCCTGATTCTTTTAAGAACAGTCACTGATGTCATGCACTGTATGGTAAATGCAGTTGGTCTAACATCAACTTTCTGCATTCCTACAGACTATGGACATGGCTGTGTCTTTGGGCATTTGTTTCTTAATAAAAAATGAACACACTGTCATTTAGAATGTTCAATGCAGATGCATAGTTGTGTCTGTGTCCAGAGTGGATATAAGGCCATACTGCTCCAATGTGAAAATGTTAAGTACGACTGGACTGTATGCTTTTATTGGCTCTAGTTGGCTTACAGATGAGTCTGACATCTGTGTTTTAACCACACGGCTTTACAATAGCAGTCAAGTGCAGACACAGTAATCTTGTAATATGCAAATTAGCTCATTATGTTTGACCACCAGCTTCTTGTGCTTTTTTTGTATTTAGTTCTAGGCAAAACATGATTTATGCATCAATAGTAACACAATTTTGTTTTTGTTTTTTGTTTGTTTTTGTAATAGTTAAGGACAGTGTGTGTTTGGAGGAAATGTAGCAGGTAGTTTTGATTGTTAAACATGACTTGGAGAGAGAACTGGAATCACACTTGTGGTTCATCTTTGAACTCTTGAAGTGTTTGGGATTTAAAATAGATTTTTTTAATATGATGAACCCTAATTGGGATAAAATACACAAACACAAGGTGCATGGAGCTTCTTGTGAACATAAACTTGTGATATACTATATCAACAAAAGTATTGGGACACCTTACCTTTTCTAGCCAAATGTGTTTTTTCCCCCCAAACTCTTACCAGAAAGTTGGAGGCACTAAATTATATACAATGTTTTTGGATTTTATAGCATTCGATTTTCCCGTCACTTGAGCTAGGCAACACAAAGCCCTGTTCCAGCATGACCGTGAACCTGTGCACAAAGCCAGCTCTATTAAAACATAGTGAAGACAATCTTGAGTGGCCTGTTATAGAGCTGTGACCTCTTTGGGATGAATTGGAACGCTGACTGCACCACAGGCCTCCTCACCCTACATCAATACCTGACTTTACTAACACCCTTGTGGCTGAATGAGCACAAATCTCCACAAGCACACTCCAAAATCTAGTGGAACATCCTCATATTAGAACATATTTATTACAGCAAATGTGGACTTGGGATGTTCAGAAAGCAAATATGAATCTTATGGTCAGGTGTCCAAAAAAAGATCGTTATCTATATAGTGTCTATGCTGCCCCTAATATTCCTTCATATTTAAGATATTTTTGTATTTCATTTCAATAACTGGAATGTCCTGATTGGCATTTTCGAGAATTTACACTGATGACTTTAAAGATGTTTATTCACACGATGCAGCAGTGTACAGGTGTGTAATTCAACCTATATGGAAGCTATTCGTGGCAACTGGACCATGTCTCATGTTTTGATTCTTTCTATTAATGGCCAGAGATATAATTATGATATTAGTACAGGCAAATTGGTCTATTTGGGGGCCCCACTTTTAAGCTTAATGGGGAAATGTGGAAGTTATAAGTGAGAGAGAGATGAGACAAGGAGCACATATCCATTTTTCCCTGCTGAATTGTGGTCAAAAGTATTATACAGCAGCTCTATCTGTAAATGTACTGGAGATTAATTAAGATCCTTAATTTGTATTAGTGGTTATAGCCTGGAGTCTGACATGGTAGTGAACTCTGATTGGTTTAGGCATGGGGGGTATGCTGCAGAACCTGGTCATTTTAATGAGTTTTAGTTGCCTTGAAGAAGGCATATTTAGTGTTAATTGCTGCAAAGATGGGGTCACTTTTTTACTTTGGACTTATTCTTGGCTTTAAAATGTTAGGATTTATTAAAAATAATAACTTATTAGATCTCTACTCAACCAGATTTATTAAAAGATGATGTAAGGTGTGTGGCTTTTCCCAGAAACTGAGAAATACTTTACATTATTTTATTTTGTGGTGGTGGTGGTGGCGGGGTCTTTAAACCAGGATCTTGGTGGGAGGTTGTCACCGCTTGCACATATGCATGGGACAGAATCTCAGTCTCTCACTATAGTCTTTTAACACCCCACCAGGATAACCAGACCTGAAAATGTTTCCTATTGGCTCTCTTTCTGACCATCTATATCAAGCTGGCACTTTGTATTTTAAAACACATGATCTCGGGTGGCATCTCCAAGAATAGAACCTCATTCAATATTTTTAGCAACTGACTCCAAAAGGGGGGAAAAAAAACTCTGGCTCCGTAACAATATTACAGCTTATATTTTTATGTTATTTTTCTTTCAGCCAAATGTTTTATCCCGTTGTAGCTTTGTCCACGGCCTGTTTGTATGCATACACACCAAATGTCCCCTCCGACGTTTATGAGTGCCGCTGATTTTGTAGTTGCAAATGTAATGTTCTCATCAATCCTCCCAGCAAGACATCAAGCTGTCAAGCTGTTTCAATCATCTGAAGTGAATGCCAGCAAGCCCTGATACTTCGCTCGGTGATCTCGGTGGAATGCAGAACAGCATACTGGCTTGGAAAAAGGTTTTCTGTTTGGTAGAAATGAACAAACCGTGTGCTTTGAGGCGTCAGGTCATGTAACCGAGTCTGATATTTATCCTATTGCTTGATGGAGTGTTAAGTAGGGAAGTAAGGGCGAGAAACATGACTATTCAGAAAATGAAGGAATCCTGATGACTCTATTACAAGAACGAGGATATTGATCAGCGCTATAGTTAGGGAAGAAGTTAGTGATAAATGTAGGTTTTCCAGAGAATGCTGAAATAACTGCTGGGTCTTTGATGCGATGAGGAAGTTGATGATGATTTATGATGATTCAAATTGTGATTATCAAAGATGAGCTGTAATTCCTTTTATTCAAGAACCTTTTGCAGTCGACCTACATGTGGTGACGATTTAAAGGAAAAACTAACCTGAGGTGCTTTAGGAAGGCAGAGGGCCACCATGAGCCACAGAACTGTTTAATATATGTCGTTTTAGATCCTCTGAAAATGTGCTGCAGGGTTAAACACCATTCTTCTGAAAGATTCCTTCATTTGGTGTCTTGATGATGAACACCGTTTAACATACCATTCCAAAATTGAGTTGGAATGTGGTGACTGTGAAGGCCATAAGGTATGATTTTCATCATTTTCTCACGCATTAATCATTCAGTGAGCCCTTGTGCCCTGTGGATGGGGGTGGAGTCAACAGGATAGAGACGTTTCATATTAGGATAAACCATGGCAGCAAAACTCCCCGCAAAACAGAACAGAGCCACCAGTTTTTCCTTACTTTTGACCTGTCTGTTATTGTCCTATAAGTTAAGGACAGACCTGCATGAGTCCTGTTCATAGATAAGGTTCTATATATACACTACTGTTCAGAAGGCAACATATTACATAATAGACTACTTTTTATACAAAACATTTAATGCTGTCAGCTATTCAGTTATGCTGTCAAATATTCAGGCATACTGTCAAGTCTCTAGAAGGATTGTGGCAGAATTTTCAGCCTGCTGGGAAAAACTTCACTAAACTGCACAAAATGTACTGATGCTTATTTATTTTTTTTGTTTGGTTGGGGTTTTTTTTTTTTTTTTTTTTTTTTTTTTTTTTTAAATACATACAAAGTTTCATCAACAAATGTTAATTGTTTAGGCTATTTCTATTTACTGCTTTTTTTATTAATGTAATATTAGTATTTTTTAAGAAGTATAAAATGAAAGTGCATTGTTTTTGAAGCTAGTTTCATTTGAAAGCATTTTTTTTTTTAATAAGAGCACACTTTTGTACACAACTTTTATTTAATTTACTAATTGTTTAATTCTAGATATTTATTATTATTTTTTTTTACATTTTGAAGAAAATTTGGCGATATGATTATTCCTACTCATTCCCATATTGTCATGTTGCAGGCTGATCTTCATCGACACCGACTTCCGCACTCTTAAACTGAAGGCTGATGACTCTTCTCACCGTCAGCATGTCGTTATAGTCAAGCTGAAATCAAAAGTAAGGCTGCTGAGAAACCGAGATCACGTGTATTTCTTCTTAGCTTGTGTTTCCGAAATCTTGTTTTAATATATATTATATAAAAGTATTGGACATCTGGCTTTTCCAGCCATATGTGGTTCTTCCCCAAACTGTCACCAGAAGTTTGGAGGCACACAATTGTTTAGAATTTTGTATCTTCTTGGATCTGGAACTGAGACCCAAACCTGTTCCAGCATGACAATACCCCTGGACACAAGGTTTACACTGCTTGCAGTGGAAGATCTTGAATGGTCTGCTATAGAGTACTGTCCTCAACACTACTGAACACCAGTCTTTTTCAGTCTACATCAGAACCTTACTTTACTAATGCCTGTGTGACTGAATAAGCACACAAATTTTAATACATTAATGTGAAGTTCTGTGACTGTAAGTCTTTTTGCAAAAATTTAGATAAGAACTGTCCTCGCAGAGATGTGAGAAGGTGAGATGTGCAGAAGGAGAGATAAGGCCATAAACAATCTCTATGAAATGATTACAGGGGTCACAGCAGAAGCAGAAAATTGAGCTTTGCGAGAGGTACGGTAGCTACAAAATAGCATATCGGAGAGAGAAGTAGTGTATGGCCAGGGCAGCTCCGGATTTGGAGCGATGGTGGGTCAAAAATGCCAGCGGCAGGTCGCTGGCACTGCACTGGGTCCTGATGAGATTCAGCAGGGCGTGAGGAACGCTCCATGCCCACCTGCCTGCTGAGGGTTATAAATAGCAGCGATGCCCCTGTCTTGCATATGCTCACAGGGCTTGCAGGGAAAGGCGGATCTCCAGGACCTCCAGCTATGCGGCTGACATGGATACAGTTTGATTACCTCGAGTTTAACTTTAATGGTGAGGGAGTTGAGAAGGCATTTTCATTCAAAATGGTTGGGTTACAGTTTGCCATTTAAGTGTGTAAAGTAAATTTCATGTATGTGCAGGATTTCTTATTTATACTGCATCTCTTCTGTGTGAAAATAAACATTTCAATGCCAAATACGTGATCTTTCAGAATTTCACTGGAATCTTGTGAATGTTATAGAGGAGCTCTAGAAACTGCATTGGAACTAGGAACCTGTGTGACCCTACAAAAAAAAGGTTAAGGGAGTCTGCTGTTTTGATATTCATATGGGCAGGAGCAGGCAGGCACATATAACACTCAAGAGACAAAGATACCAGGTAATGTGCGAGTGTTAAAATGGCATTTTGCTTCACCTGGTGCTACATGAACACGTGGTACAGCATTTATACATTTTCCTATTCTTTCCTTTATTTATGAATCAATTCATCTTAAGTAAATACTGCCAGGTCAGAGTTAGTCAGGCTTTATGAGTTTAATTTGATTAGTGTTAGTTCACAGAAAATCACATTTACAATCTTCCTTTACAACCAGACTTTTGCAATGATTAGCTTTTGACTTGTCACTTGAATTGAACAGGTTTAATACAGGTTTAAAACAAAATATCTACTTCGAAATTTCCAGCAATTGAAAACGGTTTAGCACTTATAAGTAGACAAATGTTACTTTACATTTAAATAATCGATAGTGGAGTCTGTTATTTAAATAGTGGAACGTATTTTACAGTTAAAGTGGTCTTTACACGAATTTGAAGACTGTTTAAATGTTCAAATGTTTTTTATTTTAGGAAGTAGAGCAAAAATACATTCATTAGTAAATATTGTGATCAGGTTATTAATCATTAATAACTAAAACAAGGTACAGGATTGATCATGCTTTCTGTGGGTGGGTGTAGGGTTTAAAAAAAAACACTTCCATGCACCTTTAATAATAATTTAATTTCATAATATACACTATATAGACAGGTTTGTTATAGTAACTTTCGTTCTTCGGGGAAGATTTGAGTGTGGCTGCGGTGCTCATTGTGCTCATTCAGCCACAAAGTTGGGTACTGCTGTGAAAACAAAGACAATCTATACAGTTGTGTATTTTCAACTTTGTGGTAACATTTTGTGGAAGAACCAGATATGGCTGGAAAAGTCACCTTTCGTCCATAATGTGTAAAGTGCAGAGTGTTGGTGTAATGTTTCTATACTTTCTGGTTTTCTCAGTACCCAGTTGAAGCTCCAGAATGCTCTGCAGACCTGCCTGTCCCACTGGTCATCACGTGGACCCCACAGGTACAATGTTCTCATCTAACACAGGTTCCTTAAAATGCATTCTTTTTTTTTTTTCCATGTGTGAGACACTGGCACTGCCGCGTATCCACACCCTTTTTGAATTCTAAAGATTTTTTTAATTAGCCTCTTTTTACTCAACAATGCAAGCACAATAGTGCTAATTACTTCAAGGTTGGCAGTTGAAGACATGTTTGTGTTGATGATGAAAGGTGTTTTTGTACACCAGTTTTTCTTTCTTTATATTTTTTTTTGTTTGTTTGTTTTTTTTTCTTGAAGTTTTCAGCTCTCAGAGGAATTAGGTTTGCCAGATGAACTAAGAGGACAGGGACGAGGGGGTGTGAAAAAACACTAATAAGACGCAACTAAGTTCTGAAAATAGGAGTTTGCAACTTTGTACTTGAAGCTTAAGAAGAATTAAATCGATCATATTTCATAGTCAGGCAGCATATGAGGTTATTCAGCTGTAGTTTAGTGTAAAGTAGTGTGGAAGGTGAGCGAGCTGGATTGCTGTGTTCCATGTGCAGCATGGCAGTAGTACACAGCTTTCTGATGGTGAAGGCCAGCTCAGCACCTTCTGCTTCTTGCTGTCCTGCTGAGATGCTGATGTCTTGATGTATCTTCTCTGTACTGAGAAAAATCCAGCTGATTTAAATGAATAATTATAGCACATGTCATTGCAAGGCCATAATGCCTGCTTGTGTATGATCGATATACAGTCCTTATATAAAGGCTTTTGCTCCTCTGGGCTCTCAGTATGACGGCACATGCAGCAGTGCAGGTGCGGCTCTGCAGGAACAAAGCTCAGTCAGTCACCCAGCCAGCGTCCTGGGGACTCGTTCATCAAACTCATCAAGCATGAGTGCACACGAAATGTGCCATAATTGTGCATATGGTAATAAAGTCTGATATTAAAAGTGAAGCTTGTGATATTGCCTCAGATCTAAGGCGAAGCATAAACCCCTTTACTTTTCTTTCTTCTAGAATAGATTCAAGTATACCAGTGGATTTTTGGCACAAATATATAGCAAATATTATATATAAATTCAAGTTAAAAAACTTGTGTTTATTCCTCTGTGGTTTCCTTTGTGTTTACACCTGGCTGATTTAAAAGATTCACTGAGCTACAACTAATAAGGAAGGAAAATATTACCAGGCTGTGACACATAAATAAAAAACTTAATTGGCCACTATTAAGAACATAGAATGACAAGACTACATAATTACTATGTGGATTTGCTTCTATCCATAAAATGTAATCTTCTAACACTGTACTGCTGCATTTTAAAAAACAAAAAAACAATACCATTAGGATCGCAATGGCATAATACAAAATTTCTATTTTCCATCATTACATGGAAGTTTACTACTTAGTTATTTATCTGCCTCCTTTTCTTTCCCCCATCCTATTCCCTCATGCCGGACCATCGTACAAAACATTTCACTACATGTCGTACCCTGTATGTATGTGTATGTGATGAATAAAATTTGATTTGATTTGATTTGATTTGATACATCATGAACTAATTCTTTTAACCGCATTATTTTATTTTACTCAATGAAGGATTTTGCATCTTTAGTTCTCCACATGCTTTTGCTGCTAACACAATCATCTTATTCAGGCGTCCATGTGCCACATGAATGAAGTCAGGACTTATTTTTCTCCTAGTATGTCCTTGTTATAGTTTACATCTATATACATTTCATCAGAATGTTACGAAAATTACTAGGCCATGGCTTTTCTTTATTTAATTTGTTTGATATACAACAGGAGGAATGAAAGCACGTGCTCTGTGCTCGCAGAACTTAATTGCGTTCAGATACAACAGCTTCTCAGCATCTCTCTCTCGTGTGAACAACATGCAGACATACGTAGAGCAATTTACAAAAGGTGTTCCAATTGTTGAAACTTAATATTACATTTTTTCTTTATTAAACTAGGAAGGTGTTTTGTAACTTGAATAATGTCGACTTGGTGTGAATGCTATGTATACTATATGCACAAAACTTTGTGGACTTCTGACCATAAGATTGTGCTTTTTGAACATTTCAGTCCACATTTAGTCCCCATTTGCTGTTATAATAACCTCCACTCTTCTGGGAAGATGTTCTACTAGAGTTTACAGTGTGTTTGTGGAGATTTGTGCTCATGCAGACAGAGGTGTTTGTAAAGTCAGGCATTGATGTAGGAGGAGGCCTGGGGTGTCGTCAGCGTTCCAATTTATCCCAAAAGTGTTCAGTAAGGATGAGGTCAGAGCTCTGTAGCAGGCTTCTCAGACCCATGTCTGAGTGGTATCATCATCGAGCTGGCTTTGTGCACAAGGGGTTGCCATTCTGGAAAGGTTTAAGTCTCCTAGTTCAAGAGGAGGTAAAATCTAATGCTACCACCTCCAAAGACACCCTATACAATTGTGTGCCTCCAATTTTGTGACAGCAGTTTAGGGAAGAACCACATATGATTGAAAGAATCGGGTGCCCCAACTTTTTTCCATATAGTGTTTTTAATAGTAGATGAATGCAAGTTAATTTGAAAAACGAATGTTGTCGTCAGCGTTATCATGAAGCAAAGACGATCACAGCACACACTGTGTTAGTGGAGGAAAACACTTGAAGCCACGCTGCTTGAAACTGTGCCCAAATTGTAGAACTAGTTCACTGTTATTTTGGCTCAAAATTAGGAATATTACATCTTTTCTTTCTAAATTAAATGCTGTCCAATTGTTTCTCTTTAATGGTGACATTTTTATATATATATATATATATATATATATATATATATATATATATATATATGTATATGTATGTATGTATGTATGTATGTATGTATGTATATGTGGTACAGTGATGTCTATGGTGGCCATTAGACATTATGATGTGTTTTATTTACATATTTAGCTGTCCTAAATATGCAAAGGTCTGGTTAAATAATGAACTTATCTAACCCTGTTTAAGCCAGTTAAAGGAATGTTGTTTTATTTCCCCTGAATCTCTGCTTATGAAACTCTGCTCCATTTATCCAGTCATTGATGAAGCCAGAAATCATGTTTATTGTAGAAAAAGGGAAAACATAAATGTCCAAAAGCTTTACTCTCCTTTCAGATTTTTCTTTCAGTATAGCCTTGGTTTTGTACTATACACTATTTTCCAGCATCTACTTGCATGAGAAATCTCATTATGGGTTTAAGAAGTACAATCATGTGGTTCCTGGCTTGTATTTATTTATTCACCTTATACTTGTTCTCTTTCTAAGCACTTTTTTGAATATGCATTGTTGACCATTATGAAGAGAGACTTAATTAGAATAGTTAACAGTGTGGAGAACGGGCTCACCTTATGAAGCATGGATCTTTGTGCCACTCTGCATTTTACGCTTATTTCCAGTCAGAATTCAATTACAAAGACATTTCATTTGGACCGTATATTGATATAAAAGCATAACAGTAATCGCACAACTGGCATTAATTGGAAAGTAATTGCAGAGTTTTCGCACCTGTGCAATGTTAAATTGTGTGCACTCTGCTGGCACAGTGACCCATCATTTCTGGTTCATTTTTTCTCTGTCAGGATGCTTTTCTTTTCTTAGGTGGCTCACTAACATTAATGCATTCCACCTTATGCTGTCTACATCACCTGAGCCAATACCGCAAGTTCTTTTTTTTTTCTGTTAGACTGCACAAGCTCTGTTCTTTTCTCCTTCCTCACTCCATGCCTTTATTTTTTTTTTTTTTAATTTTTTTTTTTTTTTATGTATAAAAAAATATATTATATAGTCCTTCTCTCATCATGTGTGTACGGAGGTGGGCCGTTTGAATCCGTCATGCTCAACGCGAAGTCACTGAGCTATCAATTTGTTTTGTTGTGGCCAATTACAGGCTTTGGGTGTTTTCATGTTCTGTCCCTTCAATTTAACGTGTATAGAAATGTATGAGAGAATCAAGCACATAATCAACGACCAAATTATGTAACCAAAGAAAGGAGATGCATAAAATTACATGTGTAAATATGGCTGTACTTCTCCCTACAATCTGTTTAAATTGTCTGTTTAGGTGGTCAGAGGTATTACAATGCAGCAAAATAAGACGACTGATGACCAGGGTGACACATTTGCCTCTTTGTTCAGGGTTATATTTATATCAGTATGCTTTTGTTCTGGCTGGTTATATGGGTTTTGTTCTCAAGTAGCTGGAGAAATGTATGCCTTAAATATCATCACTGCCACAAGTCCAGATGTTACATGCTTGGCTGTAACGAAAATATATTGGGGCACTTTTTTTGTCATTTGTTAATGTTTTCATCTGGTTATCTTTCATGAACCACTATATCATTTCGTTAACCAGCATTTTGTCAATTTTAATAGCTTTTAGTTATTTATGAAAAATATGCATTTTTAATTTCAAGTTCTAAAATATGCATTCTTAAACATGCACACGTGCTCATTATATCACACCCATGTGAAGGTCATGTGACATTGACGTATTCGGTTTCATTTTATTATTAAACTTGAAAACATAAACAACATGCCAGGAAAATAAAAAAGATACTGTTGTTAACGCAATGTCACTGTGGCTACTCAGTCTGTAGTACGTTGTAAAACTGTATATCTTTGCTTTGCACATGCATTGAATCGCGCTGCCAGTCTTGTGCTATGGATTCTTTTTATCGTTTTACTTCAAGAATTTCTCTTAAAAGGAAAAAATCCTGACAATTTCCTCATATCGAGGGAATGAATGAATGAAGGATGGAAGGAATTACGACATTTGTTAGAGTATGCTGGAAAAAGTAGAGCCTATCTTTAGAAAATGAAATATTATATGTAAAACACACACTTACAGCAAATACACATCTGCATTACCCAAATGCGGCCTAAGAAATGTAAACTATTTAATGTAATTTTTTGCATTATTGAATTTTATTTCACCACTTTAATTTGTGCCAATTTGATAGAATACTTAATTAATCAATACAATAAGTGTATTGTATTAATTTGATTTATTCAATTTTTATTGTGAAATATATCTTTTATAAAAACATTATTGTATATATTATTTAACCAAGCACGCATTTTATTCAAAATTGTTTTAAAAATGTAAAATGCTAATAATTATAATAAAAAAAAACATTAGATAAATATCAAATAAAAAACAAGCAATTTTATGTTTTAGACTTAAAAACCGAGGTACATAACAAACCGTGAATTTTGTGTACCGTTACACCACTTGTGTACAATGTATAAGCAAAAGCACTTGATAGTATTGGCAGCTTCATTTTCACGAACATTGCATAAATAATATCAGGACCTTTTTTTATATTATTATATTTTACTTTTTTATTTCCGTCTTTCTCTTTGAGCTGTTATTTTCTCCCCAGCTTCAATTTTTTGGCCTCTAGTATGTCCTGGCACTTTGTGTTCCATTTTATGGTTTGGGACTCATCATTTATCCCAAAAGAGCATTTAGAAAAATCTTATATTTTTCCTAATGCTCATAGGCACATTTTTTTGACTCCAATCTCTGTGCTTCATTTTTCAGAAGAGTAGTTTTGCATGAGGTTGATAGCAGGAACGGTGAACACTGTGTTGCAGTTTTGCTTGTTGTTCTTTCTATCTCTCTTCTTGATGCTTTAAGGTCATCCTGCAATTCTTTTCAAGTGACTCCATTTTTTTGATCAGTGTAGTTTTGAAACAAATCTTTGATAATGCTAGTAAATACATACATTTTCTTGGTATCTTCAAGTACAAAATCAAAAGGCATTATGTATGTAAATTTGAAGTGGATATATGCACTGGTGTAGCGTTTTAATCAAATAACAGTTTGAGCTGAATAGGAACAGTTGACAAAGTAGTCTCCCCATTTAGTGACCGTGATGTACATTAGTGCAATTTGTACAAAAATTTGAACAGTTACATGTGAAAAAAAAATACAGCAGGCTTGCAGTACATCGACCTCTTATTGCAAAGACTAATGCACATTTAAGAGTTGCAAATACTATAAACACTCGTCTAGCGAGATGTGAAAAAAAAGTGATCTGGTCAGATGAGTCATCCTCCATATTCTTGACAAGTGAGCGAGTGCATTAGTGGCGTACACTGAGAGAACAGTACAGTTTATTTGGGAACATTGTGTACTATTTCTGAAACCTTTTTTTCTTGTAATTCAAAGTGTAACCTATTATATACCAGGGGTGTTTTTTGCGGAGAGGATATGTTGTCCAGACTAAAGCTCTCTGCGGGTTGAGATTAAAGACTGTGCACTGGAATTATGATTCTTCGAGCAGATCGCCACGCTCAACCTGCGTTTACTCACACTGACAGCACAGAGTGAAGCACGGCCAAACACCATCAGCTATCAATCAGCCACTATGATTTATGAGCTGCCGTCCTTAAACTGTAACTTCTGCCTCACAGCTGAGCAAGCTCCACAGGAACGAGAGCCCCCAGTGTGTTTGTGTATGTTAGAATGCAGAAAACTGTAATGTAGAACCTTAAATGAGCTGTCTGTGGTGTTCAGTGATCAAAAACTATTGCTCAGTTTCACTTGTTTGCTAATGCAGGCGATATGTTCTTCCTTTCTCAGGCAGTATTTTTATTAGTGGGTTTCTCATTTTGTCCTCTCCTCAGTGGGTTGCTGATGGAAAGCCAGGGTGACTTCAGAGACGTGTTTTTTTATTATTTTTTTTTTTTATTTAAATTTGATAGCTTTTCTTGGCTAAAGTGTTCTTTAAAAGCTCTTACTCAAACCTAGACTCTGGATTGCATTTATGCTCGAAATGTCAGTAATGTAGATGTATTAGCAAAAGACAAATGCATGGCTCGTGTTTATAATTCCTCTTGAAAGCAGCTTGCTGAAGAGAACTTTGTAGCATTTATCATGTTTGATGGCTGCAAGCGAAATGCCTTGAGAGGCTGGAATTAACTGCTCTTATTGTAATCTACAAGTGTTACAAAGTGCTAGTGGAAAAATAAACATTCTAACTACCTGAAGAAGTCACAGTAGCAAGGTGGATGAACATTGTACAGTGTAGTTAGCAACAGTATAAGTCCAGAGGTGTGTGGACATCTGATCATTACACCCATATTCCCTAAACTGTTGCCGCAAAGTGGGAAGCACAATTGTATAAGATGCCTTTGTATGTTGTAACATTACAATTTCCCTTCATTGCAACTTAGAGGCCCAAACATGTTTCAGTGCAATAATAAGGTCCATAAAGCCTCAGTTTAAAACATTGTGGAAGACATTGAGTGGTCTGCACAGAGCCCTGCCCTCAACCCTATTTAACAGCTTTGGGATGAACTGAAAGGCCAACTGCAATCACCAGTGCCTGATCCCTCTAATGTTCTTATGGCTGAATGAGTACAACTTCCCACATTCATGCTCTAGTGTAGCGGTCCCCAACCTTTTTTGCACCACAGACCGGTTTAATGTCAGACAATATTTTCACGGACCGCCCTTTACTGTGTAAATACAACAAAATAACATGATACGACCGGCATAAAAACTGGTATTTTCTTAACATAATTAGAAACGTGAATCGATTGTGTTGTTTTTTTTGTTTATTTTGCTCACTTAGGGGTTTCAGTTTAGCGGTAATGTATTATGTGTTAGCGGCAGCCCCTTTTAAGAAGGTAGCGGATGGAGGTAAGACATGTGACCAAGGCAAGCATTATGACATGCATCAAGAGTGAGTCATAGACAGATGTGGCGGAGAGAATCCTATTATTTTCCCAAAATAAAACATCGTTCAGAATCAGATATTAAATAAAAAGGAAATAATGTAAGTTACAGTATGTATTCTTTCTGTGCTGCCTGGTAACAGTTGACCCACAGACAGGTGCCGGTCCGTGGCCCGGGGGTTGGGGACCACTGCTTTAGTGGACAACATTTCAAAAAGAATGGAGGTTATTTATTGTAAATAGGCCACTTGTGCACTTCTGGTTAGATGCTAACTGTATTCTCATTGTGCAAGGTACATGTACAGAGCCAATGAAATGAAGTTGAATCTAATCTAATGTTATCATAACGGCAAAGCAGGACTATATCTGAAATGGGACAGTGTCAAATTGATCGTTATGGTGTTCATAATTATTACATTATAAACTATTTGTACGGTATAAACAGCTAGGATAGTATAGTCGTCTTCTTCTTTCGGCTGCCCCCATTAGGGATCATCCGTCTCCATACTACTCTGTCCTCTACATCTGCTTCTTTCATATTAAATACCTGCATGTCTTCCCTCACTACATTCATACACCTCCTCCTTGACCTTCTTCTTTACCTCCTTCCTGGCGGCTCCATCCTCAGCATTCTCCTACCGATATACCCCAGGTCCCTTCTCTGCACATGTCCAAACCACCTTAATCGGGCCTTCCTCCCTTTGTCTCCAAAATGTCCTACATGCACTGTCCCTCTAATAAACACATTTCCAATCCTCTCCATCCTCGTCACTCCCAACGAAAACCTCAATATCTTCAGCTCTGCTACCTCCAGCTCCACCTCCTGTCTTTTATTTAATGCCACTGTCTCTAAACCATACAACATCGCAGGTCTCACCACAGCCCTATAATCTTTCCCTTTCACTTGTACAGATACCCTTCTATCACAAATCACTCCTGCCATTTATCTCCACCCACTTCACCCTTCTTCACTTCTCTAACACATTCTCCATTACTTTGCATTGTTGACCCCCAGGTAACTGAACTCCTCCACTTTCTCCACCTTTTTTTCCTGCAATCGCACAACTCCACTGCCCTCTATCTCATTCACACCGATGTATTCTCTTACTCCTACTGACTTTCATTCCCCTTCTCTCCAGTGCGTACCTCAACCTGCTCCCTACTCTCACCATAAATCACAATATCATCCGCAAACATCATAGTCCACAGAGACTCCTGTCCTACCTCCTCCGTCAACTGGTCCATCACCACTGCAAACAGGAAAGGGCTCAGGGCCGATCCTTGATGCAGTCCAACCGCCCCCTTGAACCAGTCTGTCATTCCTACTGCACACTTCACTGCTGTCACACTGTCCTCATACATGTCCTGCACCACCCTCACATACTTCTCTGACACACCTGACTTCCTCATACAATACCACATCTCCTCTCTCTGCACGTTCTCATACAGCTCCTCATATGCCTTTTCCTTGGCTTTTTCCACATTCCTTTTCACCTGCTGCCGCATCTCCTTGCACTCATGCCTACTTTTCTCATCTCTCTGTCGATCCCAATTCTGTTTCGCCAACCTCTTTCTCCTTATGCTTTCTTGCACTTCCTCATTCCACCACCACATCTGTCTTCCTTTCTCTTTCCAGATGTCACACCAAGTACCTTCCTAGCTGTCTCCCTTATCACTTCTGCAGTAGTTGCCCAATCATCTCCTGCATAAAATGTAGTCCACCTTTGTGCACCTTCCTCCGCTCCTTTACGTCATCTTATGCTCCTTCTTCTTCTTAAAATATGCATTTGCCACTGCCATTTTCATCCTTTTGGCAGAATCTACCACCATCTGCCCTTCCACATTCCTCTCCTTAAAGCCATACCTACCCATCACCTCCTCATCATCTCCGTTCCCTTCACCAACATACCCTTTGAAATCTGCCCAAATCACCATTCATTCATTCCTAGGTACACCTTCTACCACTTCATCTAACTCGCTCCAGAATTTTTCCTTCTCCTCAATCTCACAGCCCACTTGTGGAGCATAGGCACTGATGACATTTATCATCACCCCCTCAACTTCCAGCTTCACATTCATCATTCTATCAGAAACACTCTTTACCTCCACTACACTTTTACTGAACTCTTCCTTCAGAATCACCCCCTCACCGTTTCTCTTTCCATCCACACCATGATAGAACAGTTTAAAGCCACCTCCAATGTTCCTGGTCTTACTCCCTTTCCACTTGGTCTCCTGAACACACAACATATCTACCTTTCTCCTCTCCATCATATCAGCTACCTCTCTTTCTTTACCAGTCAAAGTACCAACATTTAAAGTACCAACCCAAAACTCCACTCTCCTACACTTCTCCTTTCCCTCTATAGACATCACCCCCCTCTCCTTCTCCTCCTTCTGCCAACAGTAG
The DNA here is from genome assembly GCF_946808225.1 of Silurus aristotelis. Lineage (NCBI taxonomy): Eukaryota > Metazoa > Chordata > Actinopteri > Siluriformes > Siluridae > Silurus > Silurus aristotelis. The sequence continues at coordinate 20,991,928 of NC_139577.1, read as the reverse complement.
CCCCATTTCCACCGGTACTCTTTTAACTAACGATACCTGTTGTGGTCTTTGGTAACCCGGGCCTCGACTGATTCAGTATGAAATTCAGGATTGTGATTCACATATTTGATTTGGCACATGTTTTACGCTGGTTGCCCTCTTCAATTATCCGGGCTTGATACCAGCACTAAGAGTGCACTGGCCTGTGCAACCCTAATGGCTGGGTTCTAGGGATAGTATAGTCTGATGTAAATATATTTGGTAGCTAGCAAACTAATAAAAAAAAAAATTTGCTTAGCAGAAATTCAAAACTTTGTCACACATATATGCTCTTAAATTCAGAGCATTAAAAAAAAATAAAGAAAGAAATGTTACCAGTTAGCCAACTTACAAAGCATGGCATTAATGGTACAGTAATCAAAAATGATTTGTAGCATCTAGAGACACTTGCAACTTAATACTGCAGAGGTGTACTGTAGCTGTCAAGCTAATATTGCAATATTTGTCCTCATTTCAGTTTGGTCTCGCTCTCATTTCTGTTTCAGCTTTTTCTTTAAAATAGAAGCTCCAGGCTGCATGTTTGTTCTCCCTAGAGTGTAATAGGGATTGGTGTATGGTTGGTATTACATTTAGGGTTGTCATCCATGTTTAACCTGCTTTTGTAAAGTCTCTGATTCGGCAATTCCCTTCTTTCGTGTATAAAGAAAGGCATGAACAATTCTCAAATTGGAATTTAATACCCCACATATAGCAAGCATTAATTTTATCTATCCAGTGAACAAATTGAATGCAAACAAAGAATCATTTGATAACCTACAACTACAGACAGATGGACAGACTGATCCTCCACCTCCACTCTCTCCCACTCTGTTGGCATCTGTGTAAGGGAAAAGTCTTTCCTTGTTCTGTTATGTAAGATTTTTACTTCCTTTGTGCTGCTTCTCAGGTGATCTGCAGAAACAATATCTAAAACATGATTGTGTCTGGTTATTCATTTATTCTAAACGATGCAGAGTTTTGGGCCGAGTGGATTTTGTGACCGGGAACGCTATTTCAACACAATTATGAGTTTCTGATTTCATATATGACACTGCGAGGCTTTAACAACTTTAACTCTCCACTTGCATGTACCCAATAAAATGTGGTATGAGCTGTAGCTGTGTCATGTACAGCCAGGAGTGTCTCATCCTGATCCGATTTACAATGCTGGATGTGTGGCTGTGTTTGCGATCACGGCTATAATGCATGCAAGCATGATTGTCAATTTAACATATGGAGCAGTGTATTTGATTACATAATAAACGTAAATATTCCATCCTCTCTTACCCTACAGAGCAATTTAGCCCACATGCATAGCCAGTTCCTGCTGATTGTGGAGGCTTTGGCTGAATTCTGGGCAGTGATGGATGAGATTGATGAGCACACCTGGGTGCTGGAACCTGAAAAACCAAGCCGAGCAGACACGATGAGAAGGATCGCTATTGGTAAACTCCTTCCGTCCTCATTGTCTGCGGTTTAATAAACCAATACTATATTATAACAACTGACCTTGGCCTTCTTGTTCCTAGGAAACAACGTCTCCATAAAGGTTGAGATCGACCCCAGGCACCCGAAGATGTTGCCAGAATGCTGCCTGCTTGGAGCTGAGCACGGTGAATATTTTTAATATCAGATCTCCACAACGTACATTCGTTCATACTGTTAGGAAAACCTGTGTGTTTTTGAATGGCGTTCCACATATGAAAAGTCCACATGCATCCGTTTCATTTATCACCTTGTTTTTTGTTTTTTTTTCCTTCCCTCTCTCCGTAAGTGTATATCCCATGAAGGCTTTATTACATTTAACACAGGATTGCTACAACAGGATTGGCTGTCAAGCTACAATACGTACCGTCCCTCTAGATTTAGAGAGAGATTTTGCTAGAATGGAGGTCAGTTTGCACTATTTAAGCCTCTGCGATTGTTTCTTTAAATCCAAGGTCATGCTTGGCTGACAGTGGCGCACGGAACATATTGTCGGTTGCCTAGCAATGTTATTCATTGATATTAAATCCACACTTCGATAGTCAAGACAGTGGCAGACGCGGACCCTCCAAGCGAGAGGTCAGACAGAAATATTGCTTTTTGCATTTACAAATGACAAACAGAGCGAGCGACTCGCATTCCTCCCAGATTGATCTCTCGTGGTGGAGCAACCATGATGAGCACGTTTTATGTGAATTATTTGAATATTTCCCTCCCTGTCAGAATGTTTGTCACAGTAGGAAGTGGCCCGGCTCTAGCGTGGCATTTCTAAGAGAGAGAGAGGGGAGATTAGTGGTAAGAAATGGCACGGGTGTGCGTTGTCTGTCAGCGTGCTACAATCAGGTTGACGGGCATTGAATGAAAGATGAGGTGCAGTTAATTGAAAGTGCTCTGATGTACTGGAAAGTGAGCCATTTCATATAGAACATTCCCTCAGGCTTATTTTGCAACTTTTATTTGAGCTGGATTATTATTTTTTTATATAATTTCAAGTGTATTTATTTACGATATACAAATATTTAGTATTAATTTCAAATGCTGTAGCTGTACAGTGCAAGTCATTGTTGTTGTTTTGCAGCGGTAACCCCCCTGAGAGGCAAGCTGAACGCTAACATGCATTTATGGTAAGGAGACGGTAATTAATTGCTTCTTTGTACTGATCTCCACAGACATTACACTAGCACACAATTGTGTTTGTCGTGTTTTATGAGTGTATATAGGTCTCCCATTCTCTCAGGAACCCCGACTGCAGCGTCCTGCAGAACATGAAGGATGTTATGGAGATAGAATTCCCATCACCTGCCACCCACGAAAAATCTGTACGTTGCATTTTCATGTCACACCACCACTTATAATTAGTCGCACATCTCGGTAGCATTTATTTTTTTTGTAGAGGTGGATACAGAATTCCTTTAATTGGGTTGTTTACAGATAAGATCATTACAATAACAAAGGTGGCAGAATCCTCAGCACTATCAAGAGCTGTTTAATCATAGATTCACAAATTATCTTTCCCCCCACCTCGGCGTGTGTGACTGCTGGTGGGTTGAAAGGGCACTGTGTTTATTCACAGTCTGCACCACTGATTAATGCTTGGCCATCATTAACATTCGAAAGAGTGAAAAGTTTACTTGACCAGATGTTTAAATTTTACCTGCCATCCTTTTAATGGATTGCTTGGGGGGGGGGGGGGACTCTAATTATCGGAAAAGCAATATGCAAACACATAGAGTAGAGTGGAGAGGGGTAGAGGAGAACAGAAAAATGTGGGACTAAGATGAAGATGTATGAAGGCTCTCCAGACTCAGTTTGGCATCTTGCAAAAGAGGAGGATTCTGTGAAGTGGAGGTCAAGTATACACAGGGTTGATAAGCCCACCTGAGTCTTCTCACCCTAGTGGAAACAAATATGAACCTTCATGCATCACAGCCTCTTAGCCAGCAGGGAGAGCGGAATGAGGGGGAAGGGGGATAAGTAGATGCAGATTTGAGATGGAAGGTGGCTGCTTTTTTTTATTTATTTTTTATTTTTTATGCAGATTTGAGATGGAAGGTGTCTGTTTTATTTATTCATTTATTTATTTGTATATATGTACAGAACATTTCTGAAATTGAAATAGAATCGATGCTGTTTAATATTGAAACCATGGCTTCAAATGATCCCTAAACAATACGATTGCGTTTTTTTTTATATCAGAGTTTTAGCGTAGAGTGCGGCATCTGCTACTCATATCGGCTGGACTCTGCCATTCCTGATCAGGTGTGCAACGATCCACGCTGCGGCCAGCCTTTTCATCAGGCCTGTCTCTATGAGGTGAGAACGCTAAGCTTCATCCTTTTTAGCTATCAATATTCTTCACATACCATTACTAATTAACACGAATGATTAGTACGTGGTTGATCTTACAATATCTACTGAATTCACATTGTCACTTTAGTGGCTGAGAGGTTTGCCCACCAGTCGCCAGAGCTTCAACATTGTGTTCGGAGAATGTCCTTACTGCAGCAAGGTATCGGTGCCTTATTATTTCATCTGTCGATTAATCACAACACTATTTTAAAGCTAATGTAGAAAGGTATAATAAGGTATGGAATTTTATTTGAGTGATTTCCAGGTCTGGATTTGTATAGAAAAATATTTGTTTCCATTTTGCCCTATTTGTTTTTTAAAATACAATATGCATAAATATTTTTTATGAAGGCTACGTCTGCACTAATCCAGAAACAGCGTTTTCGTCTAAAAACACTCCGCGTCCATACTTTCGCTTTCAGTCATTTCCCAAAAGTCGCTCATCCACACTAAAACGTCTAAAAAAAGAAACCGCTCACGTCCCTTTACCACACACAAGCAAAACGTAAAAGACTTTGTGTCATTTCCGCCTGCTGTTTATTTACTTTCCGAAATCTTTGAATTTGAAATGTCACGGCAATGACTAAAAATGCGTCGACGTTTTCTAAAGCCTCCGTTTTCACAGTTCACACTGCGACAGGAAAACGCCATTTTTAAATGTATCCACTTTAGACAGCGTTTTTTAAAAAAAGCTACATTTCCGTTGGCGTTTTTAAATGAAAACGTGTTCGTGTGGACATGGGCAAAAGGTTTTTTTTTTTTGTTTTTTTTTGTGGAGTTAGGAGCAGACTCTCATCGATGCCAAAAGATCGGCGCTAGACTGGATCTGCAAATCTGTGATCGGTTGTTACGTTGTGATGCAGCAGTTGCCATGACAGTACAGCGCCCTATGACCGTGCGACTACACGCATGGAAAACATGAGAGATTCAGTCTCAGATTCGTGCATCAGAGATTGTAATGTAACGCATGTTATAGTTAGAATTTAAAAATCATTATTTCAGATGTTAAATATGGTCTTAAAATCTTTATGGATTCTTTGAGTATAAAAAAAGAAATAAAAAATGTTAAGGAACTCTGTTTAACTCGTTTAATTTGGTTCAAAATAGTGGTACTTGTAAGAGGACCCACACTAAAAATGTTTCCCTCCCCAACATGACACATGAGTACACCTATTAAACTCAGGTTTTCTATTAGCCAGAGAATAACAGAAATTACAAAAACATTAAGTTACATATAAAAAGCATGCATGAAATTACTTTTTTGCTTTATTACTAATTTTTTTTTTTTTTGTACCCACCTGCTGCTATGAGCATCCCACAGCAGCAGAAGTGGTTTTGGGTCTTTTGCTGTTTGGTTTTACATATTATTATTATTATTATTATTATTATTGTGTGTGTGTGTGTGTGTGTGTGTGTGTGTGTGTGTGTGTGTGTGTGTGTGTGTGTGTGTGTGTGTGTGTGTGTGTGTGTGTGTGTGTGTGTGTGTGTGTGTGTGTGTGTGTGGTCAACATGACCAATGAAGAGTAAATCGCTTATTGAGTATTGAACAGAACAAAACAGTTATGATATGATGAATTAAAACAATGTATTTGTTTAAAAATTATTTTCAGACATTAATACGTTTTTTTTCTTTTTTTTTTCTTTTTCCTTCCACAGCCCATCACAGTGAAAATGGCCATACAAAAACTGTGACCACTCTGTAAATTGATTGCCATGTGTCATTTCATTGATAATGGAATATGAAAGCCAACACTGTGTTCAATAGATATTAAATGCAAGTAGAAAAAGAAAGAGTGCAACAGTAATGATACATGCATATATTTTACAGCTCTGCTGTGTAAAAGGCTTGTATTTTGAGTTCTCTATATCATTCCTGTTGCTTTGTGGCGAGTAAAAGTTACTGGGCACATCAGCATTCAATTGATGTCCATTATAATCAATTTCCTCCAACCGGGAATATTTTGGTTTGTCCCAGCCATTTCTTCTCCAGTGGTCAGTGACATCAGGGATGAAATCCTGGAGTTCTAGCTTATTGTGCTGTTTCCAGGTTTGCAGACTGTTCTCTTCTCCTCTCCCCAATCCAAATACCGGAGCCAACTTTTTCACCAAAATACAGAGAACAAAGCATGCACTGCATTTCTTTATTTTTGTCTTTTCCAAGTCAGACATAGTAAGACATGTGATCATTTTTCTCCTTCATTATAGTTAACCAATATAAATTCCTTTTTCATATGTATCATTATTTGTACTTATTTGTTCACTTATGTATCCATTAAACTTGATCATTTTGTCATTTATTCTTTGTGATTTTGAGAGGCAGGATTACTTGTTGGTTTCTTTGCTTTTGCTTTGTGCCTTCTCGTGTTTTGGGGTGGAATCTTGGTGGTAAAGGATCGTAATCATCTTCCTGGTCATCATCAGAGTCACTGGCCACACGCCTGGACCTCACGCGTGTGTCGGCTGCAGAATTGACCTTGTACGGTTTGTACAGTAAAAAAATGTGATTAGTAACTTATGGATATCAAGATATTTTGGGGGGAAATAATGATAATGGAATTTATCCCTTACTTGTTCTTCTGTCTTTATTTCTCTTCGCCATTTTTCCCCCAGTTTTTAGACATAGTAATGTAATTTCTTTTTTTCCTCGATTATACTTAATCAGTATAAATTCATTTTATATGAGTATACATATTATTTCAACTTATTTGTTCACTCATGTATCCAAACATTTTTTATTAATCATTTTGTCATTTATTCTTTGGGATTTTGAGAGGCAGGATTACTTGTTGGTTTCTTTGCGTTTGCTTTGTGCCTCCTCGTGTTTTGGGGTGGAATCTTGGTGGTAGAGGATCGTAATCGTCTTCCTGGTCATCATCAGAGTCACTGGCCACACGCCTGGACCTCACGTGTGTGTCGGCTGCAGAATTGACCTTGGAGGGTTTCTACAGTAAAAAAACATGATTAGTAACCTAAGGGTATCAAGATATTTCTGGGAAAATAATGATAATGGAATTTATCCCTTACCTGTTTCTCTGTCTTTGCTTTTTCTTTGGTTCTGTACTGAAGTTTAGTTTGGTCTTCATCATGAGTCACAGGCTTTGGTTTAGTTGATCTAATGGCAGGCTGGGCCTGGCTCAAGTACTTGAAGAAGGAACAGAGTGAAAAACTCGATTTAAAGAATTTCACAAAGTTGGTAATCATACTTCAGAGGAAAAGGGCGGACTGGAAATCTTGATAACGCAGCGTGAGCATAAGTCCTTGAGTTTGGCTCTACACACTTTCTCTCCTCTGTGCTCTCAACCTGACCTGGATCCTGAGAGTAAAGCACCTCTCCTGATTAATGACACCCAGTGCTCTCCCTGAGGTGGCAACACTCCAAACTAAATTTGGCCACAGATCACTGCTGAGGTCAGGTGTAGGCAGAATAAACTCCAGGAGCGTCGGCGTAGTGTTAGAAGAGCTGTACCTCTCTTGGCCAGAAGTGAGATACACGGGTGAAAATGCTGGTTGTGTTTTTAAATTTTATTGAAAGGAATCTGAGCTTGACCCTGCAGCAGGAGATGAACAGAAATCATGGGGAATATACAACTACAAAGAAAAGGGGTTTCAAAGACTAAATGCCCATAGTTTTGACACTGATCTTTTCCATCTGTGCATGAGGTTTGGCTCGAGATACTGAATCTCATTCAGCATCTTTGTATTCCTTTGTGAGCATTCTGAATGTGTGCTGTATACTGTATGCGAACAATGCGGCGCATTTTTGAATCCACACGAGATCTTTATGCTACAGGAAAAGAAAATATCTAAATTTTGAAAGTCAGGACAAGAATGTGCTGTTAGAGGTTATGATATCCGAACACACAAAGGCAGTAAATTACATTGAAAATGTTATGACTTCAACACTGACACCTACTCTTTAACCATAGATCAGACTGCTGGCCAGTTTCACATGGAAATGAGAGGCAAAGCAAAATCCACTGTAATTCTAAGTGGTGATCTTTTGGCCTCAGGAAAATGTGTGCATTCAATAGCCTTAAATTGCCCTGCTTGGCCTTTCATCGAGTTCAGTGGTTCAAGTTAGCAATGAGGAGTGGTAAAGTGATTCTTACAGAATGAACGCCTCCAGGCCATTGCCTCTTGACAGGGTTAGTAGAGGTTAACCTATGACACCAAGTCAAGACTCTCTGCATCATTTAGCCATACAGTGAATAGAGAAAGAAAGAAGAAGTACAGTTTCTATTTCTTTTCACTATAATTCTTAATCTTAAAGAGCTGTGCAGAGAATAGTAATTTGGTCAGAGACATAGATCTGCTGAAATGCTATCTTTAACATGTATATGATTCCTATAAATAAGAGGGATCTAATGTAATTGCTCCCTTACGATCATGAAGCTGTTTTAAGCCATGGCTTCAAGCTGGAGGCTTCAGAAAGGTCCGAGACTGTCACCACTCTGTAAATCTTCACTCCGCCCTCCTTTGCACTACCTCCAATAGGAGTAGGAGTGAGCATTCATGAGAAAAGGTCAGCAGAGGTTCTCTCTCAAACCTGAGCATCTTCTGCTCTCTCCCAGACAGATAAATCTACCGCAGCCCACAAGCTGATCTCTGCACTCCAGCCTCTGCTCATATGGTACCTATTAAGACAGGAACTTGCGCGGGCCAATGCGTTTCGTGCTCACCCTGTTTGCTGCTGGCCTGGATGACTCCACTGCTGTAGGCCTAGAGAGGTCCAGTGGGCCTCGGGGCCTGACATTTGATAGCACCTTCCTCAGAGCATCGTAGTCTGGTTTTTCTTTGTAGCCCAACATTTTTACAGCCAGCAGGTACTGGGCTACTTCAGCTAAGGAAAACAAATCAAAGAAGGAACAAGTCTAGTTAGTAATGCTATATTATTCACCACGGCTCCTTTAAATCATTCATCGCAAATACAGTACTGATCTTTTGAGGTAGTTGGTAGATGATGGCTACGATTTATGTTTTAAAAGGTATAGCAACTTTAGGTGACTGTCAGCTCAGCTAGTTGCATATGACATGTGAAATTGATCAAATTCCAGTGTGTTAACAAAATGCTGCAGACAAATCATGATCCCTTGATCCTGAACAGCGAAGCCAGAGCCAAGTGTCACTGGTGCAGAAGTGCACTACATTTTTATTCTAAAAGAACAAAACGGGGCATCATACCGGTACACGGACCGTGACAATAACACAACGGCGAACGTGCCTCACTATTCAAACATGCACACAAAGGTGTGTCTAATATGGCTGATTTTCATTCTTCAGTATAATAAATAAGCTGCCAACAGCACTAGGACAGTATGCAGCAACTCTCTAACGGAATGTATATCACATGCATGGCATTGATGCATGCTCGAGGCCTTATCTCTTTGGTCCAGCTGCAGTGAGTCTCTCAGGGTTGGGCAGAATAAGACCTCATCATAATCATAGATCACAAAACCTCTTTTCAGGAGACATGCTTGCCCTTTTGCTCTATGCCGGGAATAAAGATAATGCATGGCTGGATTGGGCTGCTGATGGAGGAAATGCAGGGTGGTGCAGTCACTTAACCACACCTTGTTGATCATTGTAAGGGGTCTGTGTATTCATTGTGAAATACGCTTGTTCTCTCTTACCTAGATTGATACCAGGCATGGACAGTTGGATCACTGAGTGTGGCAGGTTATCCATGAGCCTAAATCCAAAAGAGTGTAAAGGTTAGCAAATAATTACAGGATTGTCAGATTAGTGATAAATTGATAATCAAACCAAATACACTACCATTGGTTTTGAAACTGCATTTTAACTGAAATTGCTCGATTTTGTATTAAACTAGAAGACTACCCCTTTGTTCTTCACATTAAACTTTGTTAATGTGAATATGTTTCTCAAAATCTGTGTCTCAAAAGAAACCAGAAAAGAAAAGGCATTTTCCAGGCAATAAAGTTATCCACATATTTTTGCCAACTACACTTTCAACACTTTTACTAAGAAGTTCAGAGAACGCTGGACACCGAATAACCGCAGCAGCTGTGAGCCTGTGATCAACAGCCACCAAATACACAGGCGAGTGCTGTTTCTGGACCTGTGCAAGGAAAGGGAAAGGGAAAGCATGCGTACTTAGACTTGGCCTCTTGGACCTGTACTGGATTCCTGAGCACTGACAGCCAGGGGAGAGTTCCACTCTGCCAGTGGAGCAGGCAATAGCCCAGCACCTCCAGGTCCCCACGTCTGGATGGAGCTGCCACAGAGAAAGAGAGGAGTACAGAGCATAAACATGGTAGTATGTGGTGAGAAAGGGGAGAGTTAGAGAGAGATGAATACCTGGCGTGATTCAAGATTAAAAAAATAAATAAAAAGGAATCCTTTGATTAAATGGTCTGTCGCTGGCCACTGAATTATGCCCTTATAAAAAAGACAGAAAGGGGGATAGCGATGAAGAGGAGTATTATGTTTTTTCAGCTGGTGCTCTTGGCTAGCCAACAGACAAGCAGGGCCCTTAAAAAACAGGTATAGATTTGAAAGACTGGTTCAGTTTCCCCCCGTCTGTCCAGCTACCCCCCACGCGCACACACTCGTCTGGTCTGGAGGCTCGTCCCAGGAACCTGATACTCGCGGCCTCTGACACGATCCAGACGGCCCATGGCCTGGACCGACACTTTCTCCACCGCCGAGCCAGGCAGTAAAACAAAGAAATAAATGTCTGAGACCAAATTGTTCCCACATGTTACTGGATTCCGTGGGCTCTGTGCTGGCCACAAGAGAAGACCCAGGGATCAGCAAATATGTGTACGTGTGTCTAGAACCTCCTCTACACCTTAACATCAGCTAGACCACATTACACAACTGCCATCTAGTGTAAACACACTTCTTCACACACGTAACCGCCATTTCTTTCTCGCTCTATAAACACTCTTCGTCACCCTCTCTTTTATTTTATCTTCCAGAACTGACCATAGTTTAGTCTGACCATATTTTAATCATTAGGCATGCTAAACACTTGCAGGATCAACACACTTCTTTTCAACTTTGAGAAGAGAGGAGATGATGACAGTCTGTGCATTCCAAGTCTTCTGTGAAATAGAAGTTAAAAGATTCGAAAGACCGAAGTAAAAAGGGCAAGCATGAAGGATTTTAAAGAACAGAAAATTGGCAACAACGCTGCAAATACGAAAGGTTGACCAACGCTGTTAAATATAAAAGGTGTTTAGTAAATAAATGGGACTTACTTTACCTGCCTTGGTTAAATATGTGGGTTAACATAACAGTAAGTGGGTCCATTCATGGAAAATCTCCAGTTTCATTTTGTCAATAAGGGTAAATTAAAGCACAGAGCGTGTTCGTGCCTGGAGAGTTTATCAACTCAATACTGTAACTGCGGTGCATCTCCAGAGAAATTACCTATTGACTGCATTCATCAAAGAGGAAAATCTCAGCCTAGATCCATGCCTGCCATTGATCTCGCTATGCCCATTAGGTGATCTTGCCTGCGAGCTAATCTCACAGCCAGGCCCAACAGGCCACACGGTTATAGTTTTCCCCTTAAAAAGCCTGCATTTTAACAAACACAAAATATGTTTTTGATCTCTAAAGACCCAATACATTGTAATGACCTTGGACAAAACATTAAAAATAAAATGCTTCTAAACCATGTTAGCCTTGATACAGAGACCCTGGCCTTGAGTGCATAAGAAGGCATTGCTTACTCTATTAGCACCGTGGTTTGGTTGTTACAAGAGAGGAAAGGTGGGACTGAAACCCAATCGGTTTGAAAACGAGCATCCGTGAGAACAAGGCGTTCCAAGCTAGACACAACACCTTTCATCAGTGCCAGGCTGTTGTTCATAATTATGGCCCATTGTTATTCAAATTACCTAAAGTGCTGTGTCAAACTCTTGAACCTCTCCTTCTGAATTTCAGCCATTTTTCTTCAGCCCTACAGGTGATAATTAGGCCTTTAGCACGGAGTTCAGCGGGAAGCAGAGTGCCTGTCTCTTCACTCCTCACCATGGTAACACATCAACATCTACGCAGGGTGCCAGGGGCCACGAGCAAAGGAACACTCTACAATCTGCATTCATCTACGGGGGCGACTCGACGCTAACGACCTACACAACGGCTGTCAGCTCATGATGAGAAGTCCACTACCGTGACTCCAAAATCAGGTTTGTCACTTCTATATGGTTTAATGTCGAGCACAGCTAGGGAACTGTATATTTTTCTCCAGTTCTCATTATTCAGTCCATCCTATGATGCCATCGTGAGTGCCGATTATAATACACTGCTCTATACAGTAAAATTGATGTGCCATGACCACCTATGCATCCAAGAAGCAGGCCACAGAATGAAGACCATATGGAAAACCGTGAATGTGTGCAAATTACTAACTGTCATGTAGCAAGAACTTGGGTTTACTCCAACAAGAACAGACCCCTGTTTGAACCTAAATGTTATTTACTGTCTTTCTTACGAATTATCATGTACTTTGGGTCTACATCCCAGCCACACTCATGCTCCACAGAAAGACTTTTCACCTGATTTTTTGTGTTCATGTTCCAGTGTTTGCCATTTCCATTATAATTTAATACTGTACTTAATGTATGGTGTATCAGCTAAAAAATTTAAATGAAGTTAGTGTAAAATAAGAGTATTCAAAACATATGGTTTTGGTTTTAACTCGTCAGCAACCTATTAGCAGTCAGTAATGATATTTGAATTGGCATTCTTAACTTAAATATACTGCAGAGTCAGCATCTCATCTTATACTGGAAACTTAGTGAACTGACAGCAGGAACATGGCTATTAGGAAGCTTTACCCTGCTATGGATTTCGTATTGAACCTACTCTACTGCCTGCACTACTTTGCAGGCGAAAATATTGGCTTTGAGTCCCAGGCTAACAAAACATCAAAGCTTTAATTAATGGTAAATGCAAACAAGATGCAGGTTATCACTTGGACTATTTAGGGAATTGTTGAATTAAGTATGGCCAGGTACACACAACCGAGTCAATCAATATCCCATAAAAAAAAGACTGTATGTAATTTACAGCTTAATGTGTTTCCAATATCTCGATTGAAATTAAGAGTGTGATATGCTAGATGTAGTGGGCCTGATATAGGGGGAAATACACTCACTGTAAATACAAGTTCTATAATAGTAATGATGTGCCATTTTAAGCCACGTGTGGCAGTTAGAGAAATCCCTTCAACTATACGCTAGTAGCAGTTATACCTAAAGAGTGAGAAACTCTAAAAAGTGAAAACATTATTACGACTATTAACAAATATTGAATAGTTACACCTTTACAATGTGAAATAAGCTGTCTTTTAGGAAAAAGGGGAAAAGTGTCTTGTTGCCTCTGACAAATTGTCATCAATTGTGTAATCACTGGTACATCGCTTAAATAATTGTTCAATTCATCCAGTTCCGTTGTCCAGATTTATTGTTGTAAATATTAAGGTTATTTAATACACTTAATGCTGTCTGTTACATGTCTTTAATCGCACTTCTCTGTATTCATGATGTGAACGAGACATTTCGACAGACTTGCTATAGCCATAGTAATTAAAGCCTGGCCTGAAAACACTAAATAAAATAAATGACTATATCAGCTATATATTTACCTACACCTCTGTGAGCATCGATGCTTGTATACTCAATTGTGCCGTTGTGGTCTTTCTTTGGGTTCTCTTTGTAGTCTTTGTGCTCTCCGTTAGGACTGTATCTGTACGACAGACCGTAGTCAGCCAAGTACACCTGCAAAAGATGACGAATTTACAGATCTTTTGCCAGATGAGGAAGCTCATAGCACAGGTCAGTCAGCTTGAAAGAAATGCCTATGCCATTTTGGTGCTCAACAATTAAAACAATTAAAGGAATTACCTGTGCGCTAAAATCCCTACAGTGCAGAATTTCTAATGTAGGCAAGAATGCACTAACCTTGTCAGGGTCTCTGTGGCCCAGTAGGAGATTGGCAGCCTTAATGTCAGCATGGACATATTCGTTATCATGAATATATTCCAGGACGTCCACCTGTTGAGGACAAAGTGACAGAGGTCAGGGTTAACAGATGAATAATTTAACCTATTCATAATGACCCTCCATAATGACTGCTGACAGCATATGACTCTTGTGGGTGGACTCGAGGGCTGTTCACCAAAATCATTTTCAGAATTGTTACAGTGGTGTTAATAGTATCCAGTTTAAACTGCCTGGATAATGTAATAATGTATATTGTGAAAGGGCCTGGATGCCAGGATCATTTTGCCGTGATGCATATCTTACTAGTGCTGTTGTGGTTTGGATTACTAGTGGCTTTTAGTGCTGTTGTGGAGAACTGAACAACATGGCGGTACAATAAACACAGCACATTCCATTCTAACAGACATTTCTGGGCAGAATGATAACACTTTTAATTAGCATTACTAATGAAGAAGCTCAGCGAACCGTACTAGCCGAGTGCACCAAAGTTTTTTTGTTTTTTTCTTCTCCTTATACTAGACACAGTGAATCCACATTACAGATGATGGCTTACCATGAGGCAACCCAACTGCAACACTGTCTGCTTCTTCAGCTGTTCAGCATTATCCACAAGCACCTTCTGCAGGTCAGTACCCAGGCGGTCCATCACCATGAACCTGTACCTGCTCAAAAACACAAGAGATGCATATATTCAAAGCTCAGCAGTAATGCTTTCATTGCTATTATCATGAGAAGCACACACCAAATCGTACCTTGTTCCATTATGTTCGGAGAGTCCAGCACCCCAGTAGGTTGGGATCCCCAAAAAATCAAGCTTTTTGACTCTTTTCCAATTACTGACTAAAACATTTCAAATAAAGACCCATTAAATGTTAATAGATTGCATATGAAGTGAGCTAATTACGTTTCATAGACACACACTTACACACTCGCACACAATTCTGTGTAGCTGCGAAGGAAATTTTGACTGGTGATGCCCCAGACTGACAGGTGGCTGTAAATCCTTTTGAAGAAATCATCTTCATCTGCAATTGGGTCACTCCACAACAAGGGAGGGCTTATGCTAACAACCACAGAGGTGCATGTTTGCTTTGGCTTATTAATTCGTCCAGTGAGGCTAATTTACATCCACAGCCTCTTCATCAGTGACATGTACTTAAAGTGTGAGAACTCTCAGGTGAAGTGGTCTGCAGCACTTTCATTTTACAACGCTCTCAATAGTGCATCTCTTCATTCTTTTATTTCACTCTCGCTAACGCCCAAGCCTTCAAATGGATTCTGCGTTGACTTGATTTAAAATGTGGAACACAAACATGTATGCCAGTACTTATATATATATATATATATATATATATATATATATATATATATATATATATATATATATATATATATATATATATATATATATATGGTCCCATGTTATTTAGAGCTCGATAGTGAACAAAAGAATTACTTACTACTTTCAGGTTTTGCTGCTCTTTGATAAAACTTCAGCTCGGAGAACAGAGGTCCATTTTCATGATATTCCTGACAAAAAACAAACAAACAAAAAAAACAAGAAAATAAGCAAGAACTGTAATATGCCAAAATAAAAAAAAAGAAGGAAGCGATGCATAATGAGAATTACGTTTTTAAAAAGTGATGAAGTTTAGAGAAGTGCACCAAAAAACCAAGGCAATTTATAGAATCCACTTTGTGATATTTACAATATGCAATCACCAGGTGGGATAACTCTGAGTTCAGCCCAATTCGGTTTTACCTTTTTAGATATGATACTGATATCAGGTCTCCGGTACTGATCTGTTATTGACATACTCAATGTAACTCATTCCTTCTGATATTAAGTTGAAACATCACAAGGTATGATTGATGATTGGTTGTCCCGTGTGCACAGGGAAGATGTGAATATTATGTCTGTAATATTTCAGTAAAGGAATACTGTGGTTGGGACAACAAAACTGTACTTACGACTTTAATCACATAGTTGGAATCCTCTGTTACAGGTGTTTCAACATGGTCTGAAGCTGGAGATAAGAGGAACAGGAGAAGCACAGTAAGCAATTCAACTTCTGGGTTAATACATGACATATTAGCAAGTTACAAACAGACAGAAAGATAGATGACATACAGACGAACAGACAGATACATAGAGTAGTAATTGATAGATTAATAGATAGAGTAGTAATAGATAGATAAATAGAGTAGTAATAAATAGATAAAGAGTAGTAATATATAGATTAATAGAGTAGTAATAGATCGATAAATAGAGTAGTAGTAATAGATAGATTAATAGAGTAGTAATAGATAGATAAATAGATGGAGTAGTAATATATAGATTAATAAATATAGTAGTAATCATTATTTAAAAAATAATCTTTATGGTCATCATCCCAATAACAAATTCTAGTTAAAAAACGTTTGTTTATTGTGTATTTATTATTATTGTGTATATATAGATAATAGAGATCAGGTTAACACATTAAATACAAAAATAATATTCCAAAATATATTCAAATAAACGTTTCCTCTTTTCTTTCTTTCTTTTTTTTTTTTTTTTTTTTTTTAAACAAAATGACCAGTCATGAACTCCTCCAACTGTATCATTTAGGAATGAAGTAACACATAGACAAGATCCCATTTAATCAATCAGTCATCGAGACACTTTCAGAACAGATAAACTGTCCAAACAAAAAAAAAAAGCCTGTCCGTGTTCCTGAAGATGTGTATTGTAGTCAAAAGCACACACTCTATATAAAGATATTGCAGGCATTGAGTTACCGAGGTAAATGACTCCGAAGCCTCCTTTCCCAATGATTTTGCCGAGACGCCACTTTCTCTTTTCTGTGTCTGTCAGTATCCATCCTTCAGGCAGAGGACAAGGCAATGCTTTTCTCCTAGGAGGCATCAATGTAGGCAGGTAAGAGCTATACGTGCTTATGTCTTATACAACGACGCTAGAAGGTGGAAGGTTAGGGGTTTTTCCACTTGATGCCCACTCAGCGTACAAATCACAGCTCAACCAAACGGAGAGTGAAAACGAAACGGACGCTGTAGAGTTTGTTTAGTGAACATGGATTTCTGTACCTCTAGCTAAGCTAAGCTAAGCTAATACTTATCTAATGTATACTTAGTAGGATTTTGGCACGGAGCTAAATTCTGAGCCGGCTGTTTACGCTAGACAAACTTTACATAAATATCGGCGAAAAGGCAAATATTTAAAAATATTTTTGTTCTATCAGATATTCTGCCTAACACCTAACTAAACAGATGTTCCAACTTCCTGAAAGTTAGGCTTTAGACACTGCGGCTACATTTCAGATTGACCAGGTTACAACCAATTGGAATTGAGACCGGGCGATCATTCATAAGATAACTACCAATCATATGAGTTTGGAGGCGGGCGTTGGTTGTGACACAAAAAGCACCATAGGCTGAAATCGACGTCGATCAATCGTTTAGTTTAACTCTCCTTTATTTTATTGTATTATTCTTTTTATTTATGTTTTTTTTTTTTTTTTACCGTGGTTACTTATGTAAGAAATATACTGTACATTCTTAGGGATTTTTTTTATCTATTTGATTTACAAATAAAAAAAATGTAATGCTTCGAGTACAATTCTCTCATACTGACCACTGAATTTTCAACATGGCACCTCATGGCAAATAATTCTCTTAGGATTTGAGAATTAAAATTGTTGCTTTCCACACAGATGGCTTTGGCTATAAGAAGATCAATAACACCATGATATTTAGGTTCAGTACAATGGTCAGGGTCCTACAGAGGTTATCCAAGACTGGTTCCACTCAGAACAGGCCTCGCAAGGGTCCATCAAATGAGTCGATTCCTCGTGCTGTGCGTCAGGTGCAGAAGCTGCTCAAGAAACAGATGCATGAGTGCTGCCAACACTGTTTTAGAGGCTGCAGAAGCGAAAGGTCTGCTTGTCACTGCTCAGACCAAACGCCGCACACTGCAACAAGTCAGTTTGAATGGCCGTCATCCCAGAAGGAAGCCTCTTCTGAATCTGCCTCACATGAAAGCCTGCAAACAGTTTGCTGAAGACAACCTGTCCGAAAGCATAAAATACTGGAAGCATGTCCTGTGGTCTGATGAGACTAAGATAAACTTGCATGTGTGGTTATGCCCTGGAGAGGAGCACCAACAAGATTGTGTCATACCTACAGTCAAGCATGGTGGTGGTAGCATCATGGTCTGGGGCTGCATACGTGCTGCTGGTACTGGGGATCTGAGGTTTATTGAGGGAAACATGGATTCATGTGCTGGTGCATTCTGCAGCAGAACATGACACCCTCCCTTCAGAAACACCCTCCCTTCAGAAACATAATAATGACCCCAAACACACCGCCAAGATGACAAATGCCTTGCTAAAGGTGAAGGTGAAGGAGGGGCCAAGTATGTCTCCAGACCTAAACTCTATTGCGCACCTGTGGGGAAGCAGAAGGTAAAGAATCTCCTTGATGTCATTATGGAGGTGTAGAAGAGGATCTCAGCAACAACCTGTGCAGCACTGGTGAATTCTTCAGCCAGGAGGATTAAGGCAGTGCAAGATGTCAATAGCGCTCACACAAAATATTGACACTTCGGACACAGTTTTGACATGTTCACTCAAGGTGTACTCACTTTTGTTGTTAGTTATTTTGACAATAATATATATATATATATATATATATATATATCCTTCTATTTTTGCATATTTATACAATATCTCCTTTATTTGTACTCATTGTGTATAATCGCCTTTCCGTGTACTGTTCATTTATATTCATATTGTTCATTTCATATTGTTCATTCATCTGTCATTATTATAATAACCATAAAGGTCCCCTGGTGGTCTAGTGGTTAAGATGCAGCGCTCTCACCGCTGCGACCCGGGTTCGATCCCCGGTCAGGGAACCATCCCCAGCCACTCTTAGTGCCGGTCCCAAGCCCGGATAAATTGGGGAGGGTTGCGTTAGGAAGGGCATCCAAGGGCATCCAGCGTAAAACATGTGCCGAATCAAACGTGCGGAGGATCCGCTGTGGCGACCCCTAACGGGAGAAGCCGAAAGAAAGTTTTTTTTTTATATATAATTATAATTATAATTATATATATAATATATAATTTATATAATATAGTTTTTATATATAATAACCATACCAACCTGTGCATATGTAAATATTTTTCTCTGCTACCAATGCACTTCTGGTTAGATGCCAACTGCATTTCGTTGTTTTGTAACTTGTGCAATGACATTAAAGTTAAATGTTATATTAATAAATATCTTCTTCTTATTTCAGCTGCTCCCATTAGGGGTCGCCACAGCGGATCATCTGTCTCCATGTATAAATAAATAAATAAATAAATATATATATATATATATATATATATATATATATATATATATATATATATATATATATATATATATATATATATATATATAAAATCTTTTATCTGTTCCAAATGTACCTTAAATTAATACTTAATTAATATTTAAAATATGGATGCCTTATGTAAATGTATGTTTATTATAACTGAAACCACCCTAAACATAGAGTATAAAAAAACATAGACATGTTTCAAAGATAGTAGACGTTTTTCAAAGAACTTGTCTAATCACATGGAAAAAAGAACACAGTGTTTTAAATTACGTAAATTTAATTTTAAAATCAGGACACCAAACAGACCTTTTGCTATGTTTCCACACGGTTTTGATTGCCGGATGTGTGCGACATTGTGGATTTTGGTGCTTGTATATACGCACACATACAATCAAACTTTGATAATTGTAAGGTATATACTGTATCTTTAAAAAAAATTATTGACCCCGATTACTTTTTCATGGACGCATAGGGTCCCAGAATCTCACTTTGAGGCCGTTATTATAGACTATACACCAGGCACAAAACTATGACCTATGTTATGCCTGATCAGTGGCCATAAAGTTATGCCTGGTCGGTGTATATTCATGAATATACACTTTTTGTTCTGAAATAGACTGGCATCCCATACAGGGTGGATATACTTCCTCGTGTTTCTAGGATTGGTTTAGAATCCCATGCTATCCTGATCAAGATAAAAAAATGTTAAGAGAATGAATGAATGAATGAATGAATGAATGAATGAATGAATGAATGAATGAATAGTAAAACACTTAACTAATGAAATGTCATTTCTGGATCTTCGGCTAGCACCACTGTATTAATTTGGCAAGGATTCTGAAGAATTTACTAAACTAAAAGCATTTTTATTGTCTTCTTCTTCTGCTTGTTATTGTTGTTGTTGGTTTACCCCTTATGTTATGGCAACTATGACTGAGAACTATAATTTTAACATAACATGCACATGGAATAACCAGAGAAATGAGCAGATTTGGGTTTTGTACAGGTCATAGTGCTGATAGCTCTAACTCCTAGCTAGTTCAGAGACCGGTGACACCAATCTTGATGGGCCAAGCCCCCATTTTCCATAAATGCCCCTTATGATGGAGATGCTGTAATTGTTATAATTAGGGTGAGTAGCTCAGGATGGCATTGCAGTGACCCACCCCAGCCCAGGTCCATATGGTCTGAAATAGATAATGGGTCTGTTAATGTGCTATATCCATCAGTAATACAAGCTCAATATGGATTACGAGCTGTTATTTTCACCATAGCCATCTAGTGCTGACAAATTAGCTCTGGTACGACCGTCTTGACAGCCCAATATGCTCTCGCTCTCTCTCTCTCTCTCTCTCTCTCTCTCTCTCTCTCTCTCTCTTTCTCTGTCAGTCTGTCGGTCTCTCAGGCGCACACACAGAAATACACACAATTTTTGTACACTTTATTTAGTTCCCATCACATATTACAAGCAACATTATTTGACTTAGTAAAGGAAACAATTTGGTAAGATGTTCAAAACAATATGGTTTTTTTCTTCCCGCTGAAATGTAAGGTTTCTCTCCAGTATCCTTAGCTGCCACGCAATGATATTGAAGATTTTAATAGTTTTTTTTTTTAGTCTCTGCTCTGAAGAGTCCCATACAGTTGAATTATGTTTCTTTAAACAGGTGGCATCGCCACACTGTACAACAATGTAATATACTATATTTGTGGAAGTCTGCACTACATTATTTCCTTTTGCATAAATGTTTCCTCTACAAAATCATATAGATTTTTAGAGGCCTTTACCTTTTATTGCCTACGCTGGAGACGGAATTATCACTTATTACATAATTGCCAGTAAAATTGCCCTTTCCTCTGTCTCTAAATGCTCTTTAGATATCAGCATTATTTTGCTCTGAACATATCGTTATGGATTATATAAGTCATTCTCTAAAAGTAGGACATGAGCACTCCATTTCGCAGCTTCTACATTAAACTCCAATTACAAATCATTTTGCTCAAAGTATATTCTGTCTTCAGTATATTATTATGCTTTTAGACTAGTTATTGTTATATGGTAGATGCATTGCTGTCCGAAATATGCATAATATGATATCTAATGACTTGTAATAAGAGACATTTTTGCCTTTATAGAGAGACCAGAGAGATTCTAATGAAGCCCGGATCTGCTTTAGGGAGCATCCACTAACCAGAGATAGCATTAAGGCTTTAAGGCATTAAGGCAGTTTGGAAACATTCGCGGTTCGGTACGTACCTCGGTTTTTAAATCACGGTTCGGTTCGATTTTTGTACAGTTAGGGGGAAGAAATGCAAAACATAAAATTACTTGTAATTTTTACTAATGCAGTTTATTATTATTATTAATATTTGTGATCATCAACATTTGAACAGTTAACATTTTTACAACAATTTTTAATAAAATGCCCGTTTGGTTAAATAATATATAAAATGGTATTTTATAAAAATAGAATAAATCAAATTAATGCAATACACTTTTTATTATATTGATTAAATTGAGTAATCAATAAAATTGGCACAAATTAAATTGGTCAAATAAAATTAAATCAATAGGAAATAATTGAATTAAATACTTTACATTTGGTAGACCCCATTTGGGTAATACAGGTGTGTGTGTGTGTGTGTGTGTGTGTGTGTGTGTGTGTGTGTGTTATAGTTAATACGTAATTTTCGAAAAAATATGATCTACTCAAATCTTCTACTTATTTCAGCATACTTTAACAAATGTCTTCATTCCTTCAATCCTTTTCAGGATTTTCTCAAGAGAAATTCTTGAAGCTGGAAATAAAACCCTGCAGAATAGCGCTAGCGTTAGCCGCTAACCTGGAAGTGGCTATGGTGGCTATAGTAACGCTATGGATTTAACATTCAATTACCTTTTTTTTTCTTTTTTTTTTACTTTTACTTTCACTGCATGTTGTATCCTGTATATAACTGTGTTCGTGACAAATAAAAAATCTTGAATCGTGAATTCATAGCGCTAGCGGTAGCCGCTAGCCACTTCCTGTTTGCTAGCGCTAGTGATTCTTTAGCGTTTTCAAGCATACGCAAAACAAATCTTACTTCAGGTACGGAGTGAGTAGACACGGCGAAACTACACCAGCTTTATTTTTGTATACCCCTGGCATTGTTGTGTATGTTTTGAAGTTAACTACTAATAATAAGAAATGCTCAAAGTGCGAGGCGGAGAATAATATTTTCCTGAGGAAACTCTCAACAATGTTCCGCACGTACTGATAAAACCATTGCATTCGGTACACATGTGCACCGAACCGAAAGCCCTGTACCGAAATATTAAATACATACGTGTACCGTTACACGTCTATATTTCACATTTAGTCCCCATTTGTATTTATAATACGCTCCACTTTGTAGAAAAGATGTTACACTAGATTTTTGAGTGTGGTGGTAGAGATCTGGGCTCATTTAGCCAAAGGCTATAAGTAAGGTCAGGTGTATTGATGTACTGATGTAGGGTGAGGAGGCCTGAGGTGCAGTCAGAGATCCAATTTATCCCAAATGTGTTCAATAGTCTTGAGGTCAAAGCTCTATATCAGGCCACTCTAGATCTTTCTCTCCAACCCAAGTAAACCATATCATTATGGAGCTGGATTTGTACACATGGGTATTGCTATACTGGAACAGGTTTTGGACTCCAGGTTCAAGTGAAGGAAAAATGTAATCCTACTATTTACAGAGGATAAAAAAACTCAGAACTAATATATATATATATATATATATATGAGTATCCAGGCTAAACATCCACCATATAAAACACAAGCAGAGAAAAGTCTCATGCATGATCCCACCGCTGACTCCCTCTGTCTCATCCACGTTAGCCCCAAACTCCTTGTTGCGTTCTGCCTTGTTTGTTGTTAGCTTTGTAAACTAGCCTACATCTGTGGTGTGTGAGAGCCAGGAAATGATACATCAGTGGTAGGTTGAAAAAGCAGAACAATAAGAAGAAATAGGTCGGGAAGTGTGTCCACATATTGTAGAGTAATGCTAATGTATTCCCCCCTCAGATTTGTGAAAATCTACCTGCCAAATGTAGATTTTTAGAAAATCTTAATCATATAGGAATCAGAGGATTACTTAACAACTCTCCTAAACTGAGAAATTGTAAAGGAAGCAGAGGAACAGAAAGCACTATACTTAAAATATGTCAACTGATTTAGTTATTAAATCTGCATGTCTTAAGAGTAAGTTGAATTTTTTTAATTTTCAGGGTTTTTCTAACAATTAATAATCTAGAACAGCAACTCATTGTCCATTGCCTTTTGTCCAGATGTGCCATTTCACAAGAGGCTCATTGAGCAGCGAGAGTAGGGAAGGGGGAGCATAAAAAAGGAAAAGAGATGTGAATTAACGCTTGGCAGCCAGTTTTTTGCCAGCTTCTTCTTCCAGCACACACAGGGAGGCCTTTCTCTGACCTGAAGTCAGTGCAACGGGCAGATGTAGCACTGAGTTAATTAAGCTGTCTGATACTGAGAGGCTTAAAGTGTATGAGGTGTAAGAGAGGAAGCTTTCAGCACTTTCAGCCCTGAAACAACCATGCTGTCCACATGGCTAACATCTTGTCCTGTTATTTATGTCCTATAAGCTCTATAAAGCATAAATGTTTATGAGCGTGGAAAAAACACCAAATTATTCACGCAGTCCTGTATCAATTATTCTCCTTATGTTATATATTTGTTACCTGTTATTGTTCATGTCAAGTTCATATTCAGTCAGTATGAAGGTCTCCTGTGATTTGTGGAGGCTTGTCACTGCTTAATGAACAATCGCAAGATTTAGCTTATGATCAGCAGATCTTTTGTGAAGGTTTCCACGGTCTCTCTCTCTCTCTCTCTCTCTCTCTCTCTCTCTCTCTCTCTCTCTCTCTCTCTCTCTCTCTCTCTCTCTCTCTCTCTCTCTCTCTCTCTCTCTCTCTCTCTCTCTCTCTCTCTTTCTCCCAGTCTATCAGTTCCTGCCTTTTAGACTTTTAACACTGATCACCTTGGTGTCAACATTTTTATATCCTCCTTTTGTAAGGAAAACAAATCTCTCAATTCATTTAAGAAGTTTTCTTTAAAAAAATTATTATCTGTGGAAGAAGAAAGATGTTGATTGACTAAAATAAAATGTAATAAAAAATCATTTCAGCCTGGTCTGTGCTGCAATGGATCCTAAATTGCAGAGTGGACAATTTCATCCCCAGATACAACTGCATTTCATCAGAGTGCACAATGCATACATATTTACACCCTTGTTCATAAATTTGATGCAGCCAAGACACACACTCATTCAGTGGGCAAATCAGTATATCCTGTGCATGTTTCTGAACAATGAGAGCTAGCTGGAGAACCTGGAGAGAACTCATGGGTAAACATGCAAAATTACACAGACATATCTTGAGCTCATATTAGACCTGTTTATGTCTAAGATGACATAACTGGCCCTAGAGTGCCATTAATCTAATCATTGTCATTTAGAGCATCAGTAGCCAATTACGAGCACCAAGAAGCTCATGTATACAGAAGAGGGTGATTAGTGCTCTCCTCTTAGCATGTTCAGTTGCCCCATTATACTTTCTGAACAGCAGTTTGTAAAGCTGTAGTATCAGGTTAGAGGAACAGTGCACCCAGAAAGCATTTACAAAAAAAATCCCACATAATGACAATGTGAATGAAGTTTGTTTGAAATCTTTGCAAATGTATTCAAAAGAAAAAAAAACACTTGTACATAAGTATTCACAGCCTTTGCTTAATACTTTGAACCTTTGGCCCAAATTACAGCCTTAAGTCTTTTTTGAGTATGATGCTACAAGTATGGTACACCTATTTTTGGGCAGTTTCTCCCATTCTTTTCGGTTGGATGGGGAGCATCAGTGCACAAATGTTCGAATGAACAGACAGATGTTCAATGGGGTTTAAGTCTGGGCTCTGGCTGGGCCACTCAAGAACATTCACAGAGTTGTCCTGTAGCCACACCTTTGTTATCTTAGTTGTGTGCTTTGGATTGTTGTCCTGTTGGAAGATGAACCAACGCCCCAGTCAGAGGTCCATAGTGATCTGGAGCAGGTTTCTATCAAGGATTTCTCTGTACATTGCTGCATTGTTCTTTCCCTTGATCCTGACTAGTCTTCCAGCTCCTACCACTGAAAAACCTACCCACAACATGATGCTGCCACCAACATGCTTCTCTGTAGGGATGGTGTTGGCCAGGTGCTTGGTTTCCTCAAGACATGACCCTCAACAGTCAGGCCAAAGAGTTCACTATTTGTTCTTCAGGTGTCTTATGGCAAACACCAGATGAGCGGTCATGTGCCTTTTACTGAGGAGTGGCTTCAGTCTGGCCACTCTACCATACAGACCTGATTGGTGGAGTGCTGCAGAGATTGTTGTTCTCCTGTAAGGTTTTTCTCTCTTCACAGAGAAATGCTGGACTCTTTCAGAGTGACCAGCGGGTTCTTGGTCACCTCCCTGTCTGTTTGTAGAATTTTAAGGAAAATAATTAATTTAATTCATTTGGTAATAAGGCTGTAACCTAAAATGTGGAAAAAGTGAAGCGCTGTGAATACTTTCCCCTGATGCACTGTATATTGGAGGTCTGTGTGTTAGCCTTCAGCTGGAAGTTAGTTAATGGCAATTGAGAAAACTGGGGGAACAATAAGTTCAAATCAAAAAGGAAAAAGATATTTTTTTTTCAAAGCTTTCTGTAGTTTCATTTCTTGTTTCCCTGAGGTCTTCCTTAAAAAACTTAAACCTGAATTCAGATCTGAGAAATGAACAGTATTCCCCTTTCATCGGGAAACTTAACAAGCTTTGAGAATTGCACCAAAATACACATACGTCAATTCCAATAATATTATTTGCTCAAAATTACCTTTCTCTTTCATGTTCTGCCTTATTGCTTGGTCCCGGAGGTGTTATCTCAGGTTCTGTTAATTATATGAGCTATTATGATTTGCATGTGCTTGTCGAGTTTCTTTGCATATTTTTCCCCACACATGCACACACACACACACACACACACACACACCCCGATAAACAGACATACACAGTTGCTTAAATATATTGGATATCAATTAACTGATTAGATAACTATTAAGACGACTCTTGGTTATAGCCACATCATCAGACATAAAAAAATTTATACAATTATATAATTATAATCTATCATGTAGATTATACATTATATATACCTGTGAAAATTATACTTATCATGTGGAAAATATTTTCCTCAAAGAAATATGAATGTACGTGCAGCTGAATGAAAATCATAGCTGTAGTTGGAGGTAAAACTGGATGACTGTGAGACTCTGCCGCACTGCATTAATGCTCTCATAAATGCCTCTCAGTACTTAGTCTATTTTAGCTTCATCAGTTTATAACAAGCCATTAGATGCCATTACACATCAAATGTGGTGTAGTTTTGAACCTCATAAGTTAACCGTACCTTTTAATTCACTCTCCAGTGGCTTATTAAAAGCAGGAATTGACTGAGAGAAAGAGAAGCCAGTGGGTTATGGTGTCTCTGTCTCTCTCTCTCTCTCTCTCTCTCTCTCTCTCTCTCTCTCTCTCTCTCTCTTTATATATATATATATATATATATATATATATATATATATATATATATATATATATATATATATATATATATATATAGATATATATATATATATATATATATATATATATATATATATATATATATATATATAGATATATATATATATAGATATATATATATATATATATATCTTTAATTTTCAACCTCATCCTATCAGCATCTTTCATGTTTCATTACAGAGTGGTAAATTCAAAGACAACAACAAAAAAAATAATTTACTTTAAGCAATATTCTGATTCAACAGTCAAAGTACATTATCCAGGTGTATTTATGCTTTTATTTATTTACATCAATCTTCTCCAATCCAAGTGTCTACCTGAATGCTAAAATCAGTTTTGTATTCATGACAGTTCCTCAGCAAAAAAAAAAAAAAAAAAAAAAAAATCAATCTCAATCAAAGCAGCTAAGTTTATCATAAATTATCATGAAAAGGGTTTCCACTGAGTAGATGCCTAATTACAATCTCATTTGAATAATTTTGCATATTAATGAGCATGGGATGAAAATCATTTCTGGAGTTCTAACTTAAGCTCGGAAACCCACAGAGATAATGGCAGCCCTTTCAAACATATGTGATCTTATTACCAGGAGGAAGCACGGCCGTCTCTCGCTGTACACAGTTGTGTTATAACTTCATTAATGGACTTGTACCTCTGACATTAATAAACTATAACCGAATTAAAGCCTCTGCGAGGTTCAACTTTGACCATGTGCATGGCTGCATCCCGAATGAAGCTCAGTGTGAAACCCACACCTCACAGCTCAAGAGAATTAAATAAAAAGTCAGAAGGTAGCCAATTTTAGTTATTTGTTTCCAGAGCAATTAAGTGTGTTTATGTAATTACTTTTAGATTTTCTTATATAGTGTAGTTCACAAATGCATTTATATTACATTTTATGGATCAGTATTACTGTAAACCTTGACTTTGTCTTTGTAACTTTGTATACAATGCAGTGTAATTCACAACACAGCACAGCCCACAATACAGATGATGAAACAGCAGCTGTGCCCATTTATTCATACATCTATTAGATTTTATTTATTTTCCAGCTCTTAGAACACAATGCACTAAAGCAAGACCTGGGTTGCAGAGCAGATCATCACTGGTCCAAATATCAGTTTATACTTCTCTGTGTATTGTAGCTGCATATGTGAAAGCTAGAAATGGGAAAAGTGAAGCAACAGCAGAGACTAGTGGTGAGATCAGAGCTGGGTGCTGAAGTTCATCTGTTCTTTCCTCCAGCACATCTTCTCTGCTCTCCTTGTTTTAAGCCTTGACCTTTCTCACTGTTTGCTCGATTATTACAGATACAATAACTCCAGATTAAGTGTTCAGGGACAATTGTTTAGGGAGTTCTAAAGGAAGTTTCTATATTAATGAAAGACTGGTGGAACTAAATCCCCATAATAAAGTTCTTTAATGGACTGTATTGACTTGTCTTCGTGTGATGAACTATATTTAGCACTGTAATGCTGAGTTAAATCTTTATACCTTAATTATACCAGAATTAATGGATGTGTATAAGCATAATGCAGAGCTAGAACATTATTGCAATTAACATTAACTAATAGAGAGATTTCAGGGATGAATTTAAATTAGAGATCATGGCTTAGTACACCAGGTATGGACAGTCAGTTTATTAAAAGAAAATTCACTTTTCCAGGAGCATACACATGTACATCAATATTAAGGTCAGTCAATCCAATTTGAGTCTGGTTTTAACAGCACTTTTACAAGATACTATCTCTCATGGCTGGTTGCATTTATTTGCTTATAATTTGTTCGCAGGAGACAGAGAGCACTCAGCATGTTTTCTCAGTCACTCTGACATTATATATATTTCACGCAGACAGTGTTTACTCGAAAACATTAAGTCGCTCAGAAGGAACCCAAATGATCGTTTTTCTAAAAACTTTTATTATCTAGTCACAAACTTGACATAATAGAATCTTTATTTGCTTCTCTTTCTCATTTTGTCCTTTTAAGCAAACACATAAGATAAAGTAAGGCTTTAATTAGAGTTGTGTCATTAAAATATCCTCTGGTTTTTTTTTCTTTTTTCAGAGGGGAGTAGGGGGAATCTTGTGGATGGTTGCCTGGGTATTAACAAGTTCATAGATCTTATTACTTCCCCCCTCCATCGCATGCTGTCAGCTCCTAGGGATATGATATCCGATGGCTGGTCTCACATTTACAACAAGTTCATTACGGTGCGGCGGCAGCTCTGGCTGCTTGGACCCAGCTGGTTGGAGGGGTCTATGTTTTAATTAGTGCTGAGGGTGTGCATATTAATTACAACATGAATGATATTTACTGTACCTAAGGAACACAGGACGGGCTAAATACACTGGCAAGGCTTAGCTAATAAAGCAAGCCATGCTAATGAGCAAAGAGAAGCCATAAAAATAGATGCCGGTGAGATAATTCATAAAGTTTATTGATCTCCGAGTAAAGACGTTAAGCTCCGATTAAGGCCACAAAAGTAGAGGCATCACACTTTATCAAATAAATAAGCCGTGCGGAGAAATGTGAGCTCAGAGACAGATTGTCATTAAGTAGGTCACGTGACTGCTTGCCTCCAGAGAATGAGCACATACGTTCACGCAATAAAATAATAAAGAGAGGCTGAGCCAGAGGAAATGACAGTGAGAACGCCTCGAATAAATTCATTGAAAGCAAAACTCTTGGTGTTTTGACTGAGGGAAGACATAATGATTTATCTTTTGCATATTATGCACTGCAATAAGTCTACACTCTGTGTAATAGTGCAGGGTCATATGTTCTAGATTCACGGCTAAGCACTTGATGCTATGTTTCACCCTGAGGTTATTAATTTTCTATTCAACCTGCTTGAACTGTATCCAGACTGTCATGTTTGTGGTGTCCTGACATTGTTCTGATTTGATTGATCAGCACAGATGAACTAGGAGTCAAAATTTATAAGATGCTGCTTTCTGGTGTGAAATGTAACACTTCGCCCGTGTCAGACTTTCGGGTTTCTTTTGCACGTATGGAAAACCTTAGAGCTGATTTTACGGATTGAAAAAAAAGCAGCTGAAACAGATGCCATGTTAAATGGGGAGTGTGTGTAGGGCACACTTAAGCATTTTGTGTGAGTGGGATTGCACTGGCAGCTCTCCAAATGAAGACTGTATTGCACACACCAGGGAGAGAGGAGGGAGCAAGAGGGTGCTAGATGCTTCATCTTGAGTCATGTCTGGTATTAAGGCAACACACTTAAAACAGCAATTTGTTTCCCTTGCATCCAATAAACAGCTCATTCCTTTTTCAATCAATCACCTCAAGCAGAAAGATTAAAAGTAGGGGGAAAAGACTCCAGGCTGCAGGTTGGTGTGTAAAATCAGCGGTGGATCCTGAAGGCAGTCTGCATCGCCCTCCTCATAAAACAATAACAACAGAGCAGGAATTTACTAATTTTCACAGAGCTTGCTTTATTACTGCAGCAGTTATGAAGGGTTCCAGAAAAGATATAAAAATAGCATCATTTGAAAACCCCTTAAATAAACTAGTCCGCCGAACTACATGAGCTATTATTATAAAGTCCTAGGCCACTCTTTTGCGCATTGTGTGAAATTAGTACTCGTGTGTGCAATGCCTTAGTATTGATAAAATATGAATTCCATACACAAAAGATTATTTTAAACCTGAAAACATTTGAATGAGAAAAGTGTTAATTTTTCAGATTTAGTAAAGATGAGCTTCTTCAGGCAATAAGTTACTTGTTGTAGTTATTAAGAGTTATCAGGAGACTAACTTACTTTTAATGTCCAACAGTTGCATGCACTATTATAGGTACTATTCAGCAGGTAGAATTTACATAGGCTGGCAAAGACCACTTCTAAAGTTGGACAGAATTATGTGGCAATACTCTACTCAACATATTTAGGTGTAAATTTCTGCATATTGTACCTTTTAAGTGTTTGTGCTTCTGTCGTGGCTGACTAATACTGCTGCCAGGGATTAAGGTGTAGTGGCCTATACACATGCAAATTCCTAAGCATTTAGCTTTAGCAAAAACATAAATTGCCATGATACAAGTCTGAATCAATAAAAACATTAACATCAATCAGAACCAAAACGTGTCTGTCTCTATCTATCTATCTATCTATCTATCTATCTATCTATCTATCTATCTATCTATCTATCTATCTATCTATCTATCTATCTATCCATCCATCCATCCATCCATCCATCCATCCATCCATCCATCCATCCATCCATCCATCCATCTATCTATCTACAATAAAAAGTCAAAAATTACAAAAAAGCTTTAGTTTGTTGCTTGATTTCATGTTCAAATCTTGGTTAAGGGACTTAAACAATTTTAAAGTAGGTCTTAGTGTGTGATAGTCTTGTGGCAATTACACATACTATATATCTGTGAAATAACAATTCAATGCTGCATTTATTAAATTTATATAAGTTTATTTTTGTTGTATAATTTAGAATAGGACACATTTGTACTTTAATTTAATTATTTCATACTGAGTATGAGTACAGGGATACTATGATACTGTAAGCAAAAAAGATTAGCCTACTCAGTATTAAGCATTTAGGAGTGTTCTAAATTGTTTTTGTTTTTTTTAATGAAAAGGTCAAAATTGTATTTTTGTGTAGTGGCCTTAAAATCAGCCTAGCAGGAAACATGCTACACGTAGTGGCTATAAAGTGAACCACAACATATGCAGCTAATTTTGTACATTCCTAATGCATTCAGCCAAGTCAAACCAAATCTACATTTATTAAAAATAAATAACAGAAACAAAACATTTCTTTTTAACTGGAAAAGGTGCGATAGAAAATATAATTGAACTCTGTTTATATTTATGGTGAAAAAAAGCCCATAACGGTCTATGAATTGTACCTTGTTTCAAAATAAATGTCTAGAAATGATCCTTTTTTTGTTTAGCAAGAGGAATATGTGTCTTGGTACTTAGTGATTGTAGAACTGAAGTGCTCTCATATGCTGGCTGTTTTTCAGAATCAGACTCTAAGCTCACTAATACTTGTATGCACACCTTTACCACACTTGCTGATACTGCATGCTCAGATCAGTAGCCCCTGCACTTTCTATTAAACATTGTTCAAACAAAATTAAGGTTAATATATTGTTGGAACATTCTGTAGCACCTTCGCTTGATATATTTTGCTGAACACAGTTTGTGGTCTGCTTTGCTTTATCCCTAAATTTACATACAGATTGCTGTCATTTTTATCTCATCTGTTCAGTATCACAGGAGCACACACTAGGGTTACATTACACAGTATAACCTATAAGATGTGGTAACAGAGCAATTTTACCACTACAATTTTACAATATATTACAATATCAGTATGCATCTTTAATTCTAAATATACAAATGCTGCATGTGCTTGAAGGCTTTATACACTTCAGTGCAGTCCAGACTGCTGTACAGGCCACGACAGCAGAAATCTGTAGTGAAGATACACTACGTCTAAAAGTTTATTTGCATTGCCCTCCCAACTGAGGAAAAGAATTGTGTTCTCGAATCCAACTCAGCCACTTAGTTTTTACTCTCGGCATGATGCACATAATAAATCAGACTCACTCCACTGACTTCCATATGGTGGCTGAAATTGTGGAGAGCAGCATTTCACTCATTTTCCTTGTTCATTTGGTGAGTGATTCTCAATTCCCATTTAAGGGCTTGTCTTGCTCTAACACGTGATCTTAACACATGTAAT
>NC_139577.1:20949352-20956852 GCF_946808225.1 Silurus aristotelis | reverse complement strand
CCTGACTGATCTAGAGAAGATCTGTGTGGAGGAGTGGGCCAAAATCCCTGCTGCAGTGTGTGCAAACCTGGTGAAAAACTACAGGAAATGTTTGACCTCTGTAATTGTAAACAAAGGCTCCTGTACCAAATATTAACATTGACTTTCTCAGGTGTTCAAATACTTATTTGCAGCTGTATTATACAAATAAATGGTTAAAAAATCATACATTGTGATTTCTGGATTTTTTTTTTTAGATTATGTCTTTCACAGTGGACATGCACCTACGATGACAATTTCAGACCCCTCCATGATTTCTAAGTGGGAGAACTTGCAAAATAGCAGGGTGTTCAAATACTTATTTTCCTCACTGTATGTTTTACTGATGCACTTGCTGATATTGCACTCTGGTTAGACCCAAACTGCATTTCGTTGCATTGTACTTGTACATGTGTAATGACAATAAAGTTGAATCTAATCTAATCTAATCTAATCTAATCTAATCTAATCTAAACCTAGTCTGAAATCTGCCATGAGGCACATATCTGGCAAATTAAACCATCTGTGTGGAAACAAAAGTTTCATTTGATGTCCGGATGATTTACATAATTTAAAACACCATAATTCCTTTAAAACATTTACAAGAATATTTTGTGTTGATGCTCTATGTTGAGTCTGGTTTCACTAATAATAAACATACATTTGCATGTTTGTTTGTAGAACAGATAAAAAATGTGTGCTTAATCACAAGTTAACAATCGTAATTATTTAAATAATTATATATATATATATATATATACAGTGGGTACGGAAAGTATTCAGACCCCCTTAAATTTTTCACTCTTTTTTATTTTGCAGCCATTTGCTAAAATCATTTAAGTTCATTTCTTTTCCTCATGAATGTACACATAGCACCCTATATTGACAGAAAAACACAGAATTGTTGACATTGTTGCAGATTTATTAAAAAAGAAAAACTGAAATATCACATGGTCCTAAGTATTCAGACCCTTTGCTCAGTATTTAGTAGAAGCCCCCTTTTGATCTAATACAGCCAGGAGTCTTTTTGGGAAAGATGCAACAAGTCTTTCACACCTGGATTCAGGGATCCTCTGCCATTCCTCCTTGCAGGTCCTCTCCAGTTCTGTCAGGTTGGACGGTAAACGTTGGTGGGCAGCTATTTTTAGGTCTCTCCAGAGATGCTCAATTGGGTTTAAGTCAGGGCTCTGGCTGGGCCATTCAAGAACAGTCACGGAGTTGTTGTGAAGCCACTCCATCGTTATTTTAGCTGTGTGCTTAGGGTCATTGTCTTGTTGGAAGGTAAACCTTCAGCCCAGTCTGAGGTCCAAAGCACTCTGGAGAAGGTTTTCATCCAGGATATCCCTGTGCTTGGTCGCATTCATCTTTCCCTTGATTGCAACCAGTCGTCCTGTCCCTGCAGCTGAAAAACACCCCCACAGCATGATGCTGCCACCACCATGCTTCATTGTTGAGACTGTACTGGACAGGTGATGAGCAGTGCCTGGTTTTCTCCACACATACCGCTTAGAATTAAGGCCAAAAAGTTCTATCTTGGTCTCATCAGACCAGAGAATCTTATTTCTCACCATCTTCGAGAACTCCATGCATGCTTTCATGTGTCTTACACTGAGGAGAGGCTTCCGTCGGGCCACTCTGCCATAAAGCCCCGACTGGTGGAGGGCTGCAGTGATGGTTGACTTTCTACAACTTTCTCCCATCTCCCGACTGCATCTCTGGAGCTCAGCCACAGTGATCTTTGGGTTCTTCTTTACCTCTCTCACCAAGGCTCTTCTCCCCCGATAGCTCAGTTTGGCCGGTCGGCCAGCTCTAGGAATGGTTCTCGTCGTCCCAAACGTCTTCCATTTGAGGATTATGAGGGCCACTGTGCTCTTAGGAACCTTAAGTGCAGCAGAAATCTTTTTGTAACCTTGGCCAGATCTGTGCCTTGCCACAATTCTGTCTCTGAGCTCTTCAGGCAGTTCCTTTGACCTCATGATTCTCATTTGCTCTGACATGCATTGTGATCTGGAAGGTCTTATATAGACAGGTGTGTGGCTTTCCTAATCAAGTCCAATCAGTATAATCAAAAATTTCTGTACTCAAATGAAGGTGTAGAACCATCTCAAGGATGATCAGAAGAAATGGAGAGCAACTGAGTTAAATATATGAGTGTCACAGCAAAGGGTCTGAATACTTAGGACCATGTGATATTTCAGTTTTTCTTTTTTAATAAATCTGCAAAAAGGTCAACAATTCTGTGTTTCTCTGTCAGTATGGGGAGCTGTGTGTACATTCATGAGGAAGAAGAATGAACTTAAATGATTTTAGCAAATGGCTGCAATATAACAAAAAGTGACAAATTTAAGGGGGTCTGAATACTTTCCGTACCCACTGTATATATATATATATATATATATATATATATATATATATATATATATATAAGAAATCTGTGATAGTTATTATTCAGTGGACAAGCACAACATTTGCCTAGTTGTTTTTTATGACTCCTCTTCCTTCTTCTATTAATTCTCTCTGCTTCCTTCTTTAGACCCACCTAGTAACCCAGCCACTTGTTTTCTTAGTTTTGTTTAATATTGTTTTTCCTTTCACACATTTATTTTTTTCCCTGTCTTTAAATCTCTCCATACCTTTCACTAACACCCACTTTCATTCATCTACCTCCCTCCCATTTTCTTTTCCTCTCTCCATCACTTTTTCCCTCTCTCCTCCTCCTCCTCCTCTCTCAGTGGTCCGACCGTTCATTATCCTAATTAAATCCAGCAGCTGAACATCCTCTTATCTGTAGGGGAGGAGAGAGGGGCCATGATGCAATAGGGCTGATTTGCATATCCAAAGTTAATTAGTGTGGAGGAGCAGGTGTACAGTAATAATAATTATCACACATGACAGTCACCTGTGCCCGCACTGCCCTTCCGAGACGTGGCCCCTCCCTGCCATATCCCCTAGCCCCCGATTATCGCTTCCCACTGCTGATGGAATTCGCATTCTTCCTCTCTTGATCACTCTCCATCACTCTCACCCTTAATGATTTCTGCCCCATCCCTCCTCCTCTTGTTTTTTTTATTTTATCTTATTTTACAAAATCTAATTTTTTTTTATTCCATACTCATCTCCTTTTCTTTACTCTTGATTTGTTTTGTTGTTGTCATACTTTTTATACAGTATGTGTTACATTTTTTGACAGTTTGTTTATTTGCTTCCTGTCATTCTCATGCATCTAAGTTTAGTCATTGATGGACTGAGCTCCCAGTCTTTACTTCCTTTTAAGAATATCTACCACTTTTAGCTTTCCTCAGTCCATGATGGTAGGAGTAAAAAAAAAAAAAACTTCTCCAGTTACATTTCCTCAGCACACTGGCATGCCAGTGGACACACACTTTTCTACCTACACACAGTTTTCTACCGTATGAAGTCGTCTTTTCTGAGATTTGTCTCTTTGAGGTTCAGCTCATCTTTGTTCATTCTTGTGTTGAAATGCCTCTAATTGCTGTTGCTAATTCTGTATGGACATTTCACAGTGTTTCTGCTTTTCAGGCCTGCATGGCAGATCACACCTCCAGGTGTCCAGGATGGTTGTGACGTGCCACAAGGTGGTGTGTGTGTGTGTGAGTGTGTGTGCACGCATGTGTGTTTGAGGTGTGTTTCACTGGGCATATTTAACACTGTCACCATCAGCACTGTCACAAAGCCACATACCGATGTGGTTACCTAGATACCGCTCCCTTAGGATGCAAATGAGATTCTTGGAGGAGTTGTTTTGCTGTGGACATTTTCCTCATAAACAGCAGCCCAAGTTTCTTTTGATTATATTTTTTCTGTCTTAAAGAGATAACAGGGAAGCTTGAGGATTCCACTCTAATTAAAGTAAAAAAAAAAAGGAAAGAAAAAGAAAACACAAATTGTCGGGGTAACTTTGTTATTGCTATTACAACTTTAGCCTCTGAATTAAAAAAAATTGTTTCTGAATGTCCAGTCTATCTTTTTTTTTAAAGTCGGTATATTTTGTCTGGATTTTTTTTTTTTTGACATTTACCTCTCTATATTTACACCTCTATATAGTGTGAGTACCAATAATCCCATCCCACACAGTTCTAAAAACAGAAGATGAATGCACCCTGCTTGCTATTGTCTGTTGTGTTTGCCTATCAGTCACAGAGGTGGAATAATTCGTCTGTGAGGAATCGCACAGGCTACTGAAATAAGCAAGGCCTGTCTCCTGTAATACATTATTTATCATTACAGTGAGTCCTGTAGCCCACATATCCTCTCATGTGCCTTTGTGGATTATTTATGCTGTGTCAGTCACTTCCATCATTTGCATGTTTTATGTATTTAGAGGGCTAGAGCTCCCTTTCATGCTGGCTGAAGGGTGGAGAGTTTTGGCAGGAGAGAGAGGCGGAGTTAGGGGGACAGAGAGCATGGTGGGAGCCGGGGGGCAGGTGACAGGATGATCCAGCCGTGAGGTTTGTTTCTGAGGGCGCCGTCCTGCAGAGGAAGGGTTGGGATGATGTTGAGTGTGGCTCAAGGGCAGTCAGCAGTGCGCGCTATGCCTTTATCTGACTCGGCAGCATTCTGGCTATTAATGTAGAGTACACAGGTGCACATATTTGTGTTGGGAAATGAGGAATATACATAGATGAGCATATACAGGAACAACATCTTGTGTTCATGTATTTTCACCTGCTCCAAATGAGCACAAAGCCTTGTGGCCTGTTGTGCAGATTTTTGTAAATAATTATTGTTATGTAATTAGCAGGGGCACTTTGCATCATGTTGCATGACATCCACATTTGTCACCATGCATGTTTCTTGAAGTATACCCTTCTTATATGCAACACAGTTTCCTGATTAATCAGCTGTCGGTAGCCATCATGCTGTATGCATGTGTTTGTCCTCCCTCAACAATTTGCTTTTTTCTTTGTTTCCATCCGTCAAGCGACATTTAAATGATAATTCACTTGGAGTCATTGTCTTTCATGGTGTTTTGTGCTATGTCCTGGTGCTGATGGTGATAGATGGAGAGACACTTGTTCTCGCTGTCCTTGGGTTTATTAACACTTTTCCCCCGTGTGCTCTCTGCTTCATCTGCTCCTTCTGCTGGCACATGGTGGGCTTTTGGAGGAGGTGGCGAGGAGCTGGTATTTTTAGGAGCTGAGGATCTCAATTCATCCTGGAGGTTTTAGAGCAAGCAGCGAGGGCTTTGGTATCATTAGCTTTGTGTTGACTATGCGATCTGGTAACTAGCCAGAGACCCAGCCAAAGCAGGAATTAAAGTTATTTACACAGCTGTTAAAGAAATGCTACCCCATACAGAACTTTTCCCAAGGCTTGATCCTGAATCTGGATGCGTCTAATTCCACTATTTTCCAGGGTGGTTGCCCTCCAGAAAGCATGCCAATGCCATCCTACACTTCCTATCTGTTTCACTCCACACTGTTTTTAGCTCTTTAGTGACTCAGACTACAAGATGCGCTCCGTGTTCTTACTGGGTGGCTTTTTGTGAGATTCAGCAAGAGATATATGGAGAGTAATAAAGAAATTTGGAAGGAAAACTTCAAAATGTCTTGCGTATCTTATCTGGCATCTTTACAAAACGATGTATTTCATCCTGCATGCCGGAAAGTAATGTCCACTAATACTGGCACTGTCACACAATGCCGATGAGTAGCTCAATCTATTTAACACGAATCAAGACATAACAGGAAGAATGACTGACACAACCAAACAACAGCCGAAACAAATGACAACAGCAGGCTGTGTCTAATTCCTTCTGTTACTTCCTTTTACAGTGGAATAAACAGGGCCATCTCGTAAATTCTTCCTGAAACGTATTATTGCTGACAGGTCTGACCTCAGCAAGCCTGCAATGTTTACCCATAACTCACAATTAACAGAGACATTAGAGGGTCCTCCTGAGAATTGCCAGCTTTATTTCCCTTTAACTGGGCATCACTAAATCTGGAAAAGATCCCAGTTCTGCCATTTACCATTGGAGAGACGGCTCTGTGTGCTGCAAAGAAGTGGCTCCACAGACTGAACACACATCGGAGGTTTGGGGCTGTTATGGATATGGCGGCAGTAATTATTCAGGCCTTGTTATTGCCCAGAACACCACACCTGCGTCCAGCTCACCGCCTGTTATTAGAATATCAAAAAGGCCAATGAGGAAGAAAAGGTCTTGCATAAAACGTGGACTAGGTTTGAGCTCTGGTATTGCTTTAATAAAAAAAATATACATTTTCTCTTTTTAGACAATTTATTTCTTGCTGTTTGAAATAGAAATGTAAGACCTATTGAATGCTTGGATCTTTTTTTTTAAATACCACCACTAAAATGAGCAATGAGTCACTTTATTTTACTTAGGAGATAAATGTGCACCCGTTCACAGATGTGTCAAATCCAATCATATGGCTGCTAAACAGATACCTGAACCCAGTAATAGACTTTTACCACGGCTTTGTGGCTAATTTCCTATTCAGTGCTGTCAGCTTATGTCAAACCTAGAGCCATTCACATATTTATTTATTTCATTTTGCAGGATTTTATTAGATCAGTAACTGTTCTGCTTTTTCAGGGGGCTAACAGTATCCTGGCATCCCAAAGTCTGAATTAAATTAGTGCAGGTTTTATGGACTAATAATCATTTTTTATCGCCGGCACAACGTTGACTATCAGCGCACCAGAGCAGTGTGCCGTTTTTAATAGACTAATACTATCTGCTTTGTTCTATTCTATTTATCCTAAATAATTCCTGAGCAATGTTGTCAGTATGAATGCCTACTTGTCAAAACATTTCTGTGCCATGGCCTGGGGAAAGGAAGGTTTCCACGTAATTAAACTTAAGCGCTCAGAAGGAGACATGGCATCAGCGCTCGTGGCCCTTCTGAAGAAATAAGATTCCCGAACATTTGAATAGAACCAAGTGTCATCTGCCACTTTAGGTTTGATTTACACTCCAAAGCAAATGGAAAGTATGTAACACTGGAAGATGCCGAAAGCCAAGCAAATGTTTATGGATATTTGCACATTGCTTGTCACATTCAATCAATATCGGATTGTAAGCGCCCTTAAATGGCGCACTAATGGAATGTTGTCATGTAGTGTTGCTGTTGTTGTCTTTGTCTCAGGGAGATAGCTGAATGATTTGTACCTGGCTCTCTAATGGTCAATTACAAGCACAATCCAGGCTTGATGGTGTTTGGGTCCCACCAGAGAGAGGATAAAGGGGCCTAGATGAGCTCAGAGGCCCCCATCACGAGTGGGTCATTGCATATAAACTGGTAAGCAAAATTTTTGGATCTCTTCCCAGCTTTTCCCTAGTCCACTGCTGCAGATGAGTTTTAGCTTTCGGTGGTTTTATTTATTTATTTATTTTCTGGCCGTGTCGATGAGATACCCCGTGGTGTGCCTCCCTCGACTGGAGACCACATGTTAATTTAGCAAACCTCATATCTGAAGATTACAGGGGGCCTTTTT
>NC_139577.1:20896852-20946852 GCF_946808225.1 Silurus aristotelis | reverse complement strand
AGTATTCTCTTTTCTCCTCTGTTCTCTCATGCACATCAATAAAGGTTAATCTGTTTATTTATTTATTTTTTATTTTTTATTTTTTTTTATCAGACAACTGTGATGATCTGGATATGTTTTGAGCACCTTCAGGATGTTTTGTTAAAAGGATATATAAGATTTAGTAATTTGTTTTGCCTGGATTCATATTTAGGTGAGTCATGGACAGTTGTAAGTGTCTAGTTCAGGCCTGTGATCTTCTCTCAGTGGTCTTTGGTAACTAGTGAGCATTGCGGACCCTGCACACTTGCTGCTTTTAGTGTTAAGTGCCAGAGTAGATAGGGAGCTAATAAATTGTTTAAATAAAACATGCTTTGTTACCACGGGGGCTCAGAATTAGCCGGGCAAAGTGGTGATTAACCATCTTATCATACTTGCCATTGCAATTCCCTTCCTTCTCTTCCCCCTCTACGAATCTCCCTATGTCTCTGCATCTCTCTTCGTTTTTCTCTCCACTCGCCCGCCCCGTCTCTCCCCCTGTATGTCACTTAAGATCAGAGACACTAATACTTCCCATGGAGATGCTCATTATCACATCTTAAGCTAATATTGTCATTTTCAATTCTCTGTGTTGTTGAAGTATTGCCCCTATGGTTACGCCGTGACTGCGTATGTGCTGGACATTTTCGTTTGATGGCTGGATGTTTGAGATGATGAATGGTTTATGCTTTAAAAGCTTTATCCCATGTCATTTATTGATATAATTAGAATAGCAGGTCAGATTATGACATTTAGTAAAGCATTGTTAAAAACTGGCTAGCCATTCTTGTTAGTACTTTGTTTTTAATGGATCACTGTTTTTGGAATGCTTATTTACTTCTTATTTATTCCTCACCACTTCCAGCACTCTTTAAAATCTCTTTGTTGTTTTCCAGAGAGTGTTTTGTCTCTTGTATCTGCATGCTTTGTGCTGTGCTGGAATTAGATATCACTTAAGAATACTTTCGCCAGTGCCTCCCTTGCTCATGAAACCTTTTTCAATATGTAATTACTGGAACGGTACAAGTGTCTCATGCATATTCATGTGGTTTTTAATTAAGCCCATCTCTTCACAGTTTGTGCCTGTGCCTCCTGAAAAGTTGCTTCCTTGCAGCCTGCAGGTTTCACACATGCAAAACCGCTCCGAGCTGTGTGTTTGCACACCTAAAATGAACAGGAGCGCACACACAAAAACACTCTGTAATGATTTGTATAATATTTATAGATATACATAAAGCACCATTTTATTGCTTTGTGTTTTTGTACATCAGTGCTTTTGTAGGTTACGTATGAATATAAAATGTTGTGAATCATGATAAATAAAGCACTAGAGTCCAGCCACCATCTCCATTATGTAGAAAGCTTGCCAGAGGAGGAGGAATGTATTTACATTTTTCTAATGTTTTCTTTATTCCTTTGCTACAATGCATCGCAAAATTTTCCTAAATGGTTCACTGTCTAGCATGTTCTGCTTTTTATTGTTTACTTACTCCTTTAAATTTTCATTTGTGATACCTCTTCCCCAGATGCTCATTTCACCATCTCGACTCTTGCACTTATGCTCGTGTATCAGTGTATGTAGTGTGTTTATTGTTTTGTTGGTCTAGAGAGAGGCAGGTACTTTGATATGTATTCATAGACTAATCTGGGAGACAACACTGCCTGGGCTATCAAAAATGATTTGTACAAATGTTTATTCTTTGAAACAGCTTGAACTAGTAAATGCAGTTGGCCAATAATTGGGAGAATTCTTTTTTTACAATAAAAGATTAGGGTTCTATCATGTTTGTAGGGGTAGGTTAAGCTAATTAAACACAAACACATGCATCGATAACATCCTTTACCCATCTTTACGAAGGGTGCCAATAATTCTAGCACTGCCTTTCTATAGCTGTGCCACACTTGTGTTGTTCTGTGTTGGTTTTGGGCAAAATCAAAGTCTATAAACACTTGAAGAACTCCAACACTTATTTTTTGATGAACACACACACACACACACACACACACACACACACACACACACACACACACACACACACACACACACACACACACACACACACACACACACACTCATGGTAAGGACAGGAGGGAGAAAATATGCTGTCATGGACCTGTTTGCCATCAGGCTCTGAATGTGATTCAAAATGCTTCACGGAAAAGACAACAGTGCCATCTACTGAGAAAAAGAAATCATGAGGGAGAGACAAAGAGGCAGAGAGAGCTAGAGAGAGAGAGATAGAGATAGAGAGTGTGTGTGTGTGTGTGTGTGTGTGTGTGTGTGTGTGTGTGTGTGTGTGTGTGTGTGTGTGTGTGTGTGTGTGTGTGTGTGTGTGTGTGAGAGAGAGAGAGAGAGAGAGAGAGAGAGAGGGGAAGGAAGAGAGACTTGGACAAACACCAACTCAGTAGGAACTCTCAGATAATAATCAGTTTCTCTGGGCTTGTGAAACTGGCTCATTAAGCCTCCTTTTTAACTGAAAATATAGGGAGCGATTAAGGCAGCATTACTGAGTGGGCACAAAATGGCTAACCTCCGGCCACCCACCGCTCATAGGTGTCTGGCACCGGCTTCTGCACCCGCCGTAATGTCTTCACTCGGAAAGCGGCAAATCCATCACCTGCTTGTTTATCTGCTTTACACTAGCAGCCCTATCAATCAGTGTTAAACTGTCACGCTGGCATATTTTTCTTTTAAATAACATTAAAAGCTGTGAGCCGGGCCTGTCTGCGGCTATGTTACATCTTTATTGCACAGCTGGCCTGCTAGGCACATGGATGCCCACTTTCACGATGTATATTCCTCTCTCTTTCTTTCTCTCTCTCTTCCTTTTTTTAATACAATGTACAGAATTTTTTAACTTGCATCATTCTAAATTAATTTCTGTTACTGTGGTAGAGACAGGCTTGGTGATGTCACTGATGTGGGGCATTAGCATGTATAATTAAAGCTGGTGAAAGGCGATGTTGAGCTGGGCAGAGCTGGTGTCATTGGACATAATTGCTTCAGGAGGACATAATTGGGTGGATGGTTGATTTCCAAAGGCTCATCCCTCCGTTGTCGTGAACACAGTCTGTGGACTTTGGCCTGCTGCCAAGAAGGCTCTTTCCTTTTCATTTTTTCTCTCGCTCAGTTTTTTGTCTAGCTTACTCTCTTCTCATCAAAGTTGCTCTATCCATTTCACTTTCGTGCCCTTCTTAAATTTGGAGCGTAGACACAGAGTTGACTATAAGACTTTATTAAAGTAGAGCCATTGCACATTTATAGGTTCATGTAAAACAGTGTCTAATGGCCACTATTGACTAGTATCTAATTATTATCTTCTTACCAGCTTAATATCTTCTTACATCTGTCATCACTGACAAAATTATATAGACGATTATGAACACAGCTCTTGGTTTTTCATGCATATACGACTGTAAAGTGTGTTTGTGTTAGGAGATTGATGTTATCTGTGCTGTAGGAGATGGGCCAAAGTGCTACACCTGTGAGTTATTTTAGGCAGAATGCGTGGAAAAATGACGGGATCACACAGGGTTCTGGTTGAGGTCAGATTGTACGAATGAGTGATTGAAAAGGTGTATGCGTTCTCTGTTTGTGTGTGTGTGTGTGCGTGTTGTCAGCAGGTCCGGCTTGGCTCACAGGTTCCTTGGGCAGGTCTTCCGGCTGCCGACCCGGTTCAAACATCATGGTGTGACATTTTTATCATCCGTCAGAGTAGGGTGAGATAAATCAGGCCTTGCAGCAGCCCTGGCAGCCTCTTGCTATCTTGTCACATTCCAGACAGTCGGGGTCGGTGGGCTGAGCCAAGCCAGACCGAGTTGGGAGAGGAAGCAGGGCCAGGTAATCCATTACTGTCCACATACATCTACATGCATACGGATTTCATATCATCCTTCCAAGAGTTATGAGCGCTCTCCTCACCCTTAACCAGATGCCTGACTTATGCAAAACAGCAGGTCTATAGCCAAGGATTTAGACTCCTCTCTCTCTCCCGCTCTCTCTCTCTCTCTCTCTCTCTCTCTCTCTCTCTCTCTCTCTCTCTCTGCTATTTTGTGGGTGTATGTGCTGCTTTATTTCTCTCTCTTTCCTTTGGGGCATGTTT
Organism: Silurus aristotelis; assembly: GCF_946808225.1. Classification (NCBI taxonomy): domain Eukaryota; kingdom Metazoa; phylum Chordata; class Actinopteri; order Siluriformes; family Siluridae; genus Silurus; species Silurus aristotelis. The sequence goes on along the minus strand of NC_139577.1, from coordinate 20,942,731 downwards.
CTCTTCCTCTCCCTGTCTGCAGAGACTGGACTCTTACCTTGACCCATTTCAGAAGAAACTGCAAGATGACCACAGAACAACCCCACCTCAGATAAAGTATATAATTGCATATATGTGAATGTGCAAATCAGTATTTAGAAAGAGGGATTATGGCAGATATAGACATACCCTGTGTAGAGAGAAATGAATTAGAGATGCACACCCGGTAGTTGCACACACATGAAGCCAGGCATGTAGAGAAAAGCCCCAGGTTATGGTGATTAAAGATGAGTGCTCCAGTGCCCAAGCACTGTAATGGGAGTGGGAGGACTGAGAGACACAGTGTCAGATAGGACATTCAAGTACAGGTACAAGTGTGGCCTGTATGCGTAAATGTGTGTGAAAGAGTGCAAATTTGAACACTAGTGGGACCAAAGTTGCCATGGTAAAACACCAACGGTAGTTATCTGTCATTAGTAAAATGCCTCCTCTAGTTTTTCATCTCTTACTTTGGGTCACAAGGCCAAGGCCTGACTGTAGTATCTGCACTTTGACCTTATACAGGCAGAAGCTTTTTTTTTTTATAGATTTCAGCCAAATGTCATACTTAATGCCAACGCTTGACCCCACAAAAGGCCACTGAATGCCAAGGGACAGAAAGCGAAGCCGAAAGAAAGAGATAATTTTCTTTCATAAATAGAGTAATTGCAGCTTGCAAAGTGCACTGTTAACCAATTGAAGGAACATTAAATGAAATGATTGCCTCCGCTTTATGGATGACTCGTCCTCTTATTAATCCATCTTACCAGATCCCTTTCTGTATTTGTGCTTTATTTTGTATGCAATGTACATCTACAGTCATGTAAATGAATATTCTGCTTATACAGTACAGGTTAAGATTTAAAAGCTCAAAAAAGATCCTGATAAATAATATAAGCTTTTCAAAAGGGCTTGTATTTTTCTCCTGGTTTTTATTTTTTTTACTCTTCTGTGTTTAGCCACTGGAGTATATGGAGTATAAGGTTACTCTTAGACTGTCTCTCCACAAACCCTTATAACTTTTTCCCCCAGCATTCTGCCAGTTAAAAAAAAAAAGAAGAGGGAAAAAAGCATGAAAAAGCCTGACTAAGCTTAGCCTGCTGGGAAAACTTGGCTGATACATCAATCCTTCACTTAAGCCTGGAGCTACTGCCTTGTTAGTTAAATGAATAAATGAAAAATGGAGGCCCTAAATTGTGGACAAGCTCGTCCCCGGCCCTGGTCTCTTCTTACCTGTGTTTTATTAATACAGCATTGTGATAACATCATAAATAACACTGGCAAAAAAAAAGAGTTATGGATGTGACGAAGCGAAGTAAAGCAGTTGATGTCAAAGAAACTGAATCTCTCTTTCCCTATCTCCACACTTTTCCTCATCTCTTTTTTACTTTTCTCTTCCGGCACCATCCATCCCCTTTCCTTCCTGAGGTGTTACTTCTTATTTCTGGCCAGCCTTCATTCTCTCTCTCTCTCTCTCTCTCTCTCTCTCTCTCTCTCTCTCTCTCTCTCTCTCTCTCTCTCTCTCTCTCTCTCTCTCTCTCTCTCTCTCTCTCTCTGCTGGCTGTCTAAGTTTTCACTTTTTCCCCCCTCCTACCTCTTTCTCTTCTGTTCCTTCTCTTCTCTCTTTCTCAGTGGGCCTGTAGGATCATTATAAGGCCGTATCGCGGCCTTTCCGTGGCTGTCCTGCGTTGCTGTGTGGTGCATGAAGGTCTGCTTTAAATAATGAATGTGGAGAGATGCTGTCACACAGGCTTTTGCCTGCCGTTAAACGCCGCGCTGATGGCTGGCAGAGCAAGTTGTTATAGCATTCACCCTGCACCCTCCACCGCAAATTTATGAGAGGTCCATATAAAATTCCACAGCATTCAGAGCTCTTTTTCTCACTCTTGTTCCTTTCTTTCCGCTGTCTCACAATTTCCTTCGCTCCGAATGTTCCTTCTCCCAGCCATATTGCATTTGCATACATTTTGCACTTGGTGAAAAAAAAAATAGGAGATGTGGAGGGATAATCTAGCTACTACCTTTAATTTTCACATCACTGATGGTTCTATTTCTCACTCCCTTACTCTCACATTATTAGTGAGTATCTCAATGTGAGAAGACATTTTCAGGTACAAGAAAAGTGCTGCAATTTTTTTTATATTTCTCTTCATTAAGTTGCTTTTTTACACCTTACTGCACATCTTGTACTCCTGAAGGAAAGATGAGCGCTAATAGTGTGTGTTTTGTCTGCTGTCATATTAGGACATCTTGTGCTTTTACCTAACAATCAGATGGACCATAATTTGAAAAAGAAAAAAAAAACAACAACATAGAGCTTGATTTCAATCAAACGCAAACTTAATCATAGAAAGCTGATGTACAGCTAATTTGGACACAAATCATTTTTTGTGCCTTGTAATTGCTTAGCTGGTTTTCTTTTGGTGAAAGTGTGTGAACCATGTAATTTGGGTGGAGCCGCACTGAAGAGTATGTGTGACAATTGAAATCTGTGGGCACAGTAGCATTGTAAAATGCATTTTCCTTTAAAGTTGCCGTAACAAAACCGCCTTTAAACACCCCATCTATATGCTTAACTTCTTACAGCTCATTACTAAATGGAACTGATTAAACTATTCCATGGATATGAAATATCAAAAAAGTTTAATCGTGAGCATTATTTGTGTGTTTGGCACATTTTAGATATCATTCTGGCCTGAATTTCATATTTTCCTACTTGATTTCAGCCAGATGTCTATTTGTAAAATAGAGACATCATATATAAGTGATCTCGAAATGTCCCTGAGCTGAGCGAACTGTATGCAGTCTGCTTTTAAAATGAATACGACAAGTTAATTTAATTGGATGTCACCAACTACACTTCTTAATAATGAATATTCGAACCTAATCCATTTCATTCATGCTGCTTTTTGTCAGTTTATCACTTGTACCAGTTCTGACAGAAATATGTGAATACTCATATGTGCCATCATTTGTTTTTATACAAACTTTCGGTATTAAAAGATGGAATATGATAGCAGTTTCAGGTTTGTGGACCCCAGGACTGAATGCCAGTCACTGAGGGATAGAGGAAGAGGAGTTAGAGTGCTGTTCGTATGTCCTTGTCTACCCAAGACCCCGCTCTCTTGGAGAAATAAGGGTCAGGAGGCAGGCAAAGTGGAGCAGCTAATAGAAGATTTATGACTCACTGAATATGCAGATCTGTGCACTGTGATTGACCATGATCCACACACTGCCCTTGGGTACATCTTTGCATTTAGAGAGAAGAGGGGGGGGGGGGGGGGTGACTGCTGGGAGGTGGAGGATTCGGAAGAAAGGGAGAAGACTGCAAGAGGGGAGTACAATGGAGAGAAAAATGCACTGGCAAATTAGGCACCCTCTCCTTTTGAATAGTCCGACATGATTGCACGGTTTTCTGCAGAAATAGCTATTAGTCATTTTCTAGAAAGAAATTCTCCCTTTCCCCCCCACTTTTTCCCCCACTCCCCTCACTTTTTGCCTCATTTTAGGCAATTTGAACTCCATTTGCTAGAGTGAGGTGGCTGCCCAAATAGCAGCTGTGTTTTATTTTATTTGAAATATACATACAGGCATTATAAGGCTGAACAATGTACTGGTCTCTGGGATCATATAGTGCTGGCAGTTTGTACTACCTGATGAATGTGAAGGTAAGGACTAGTGCAAGGTGTCCATTTACGCTGTGAGAGTGGAAAGCAGTGAGATGGAGAAATTATAGAGCTCAGCCTGGGCCGTTTGAATGAATTGTCATGCTGACAAATTGAGCCGAGTGGCTTCAGAGGGCTTCAATTTAATCTCTTAAGTCCTTTTGCCCATTAAAAATGTCATTTGGTAGACATCATGGCAGCAAATACTAACGCTTATGTTCAGTTCCTCGTACTCAGGTTACCTATTTTTCACCTGTGATTTCATCACAGAGCTGAAGCACAAGCTTTGTGTGTGTATGTGTGTGTGTGTGTGTGTGTGTGTGTGTGTGTGTGTGTGTGTGTGTGTGTGTGTGTGCGCGTCTGTGCACCTATGTGTGTATGCGTGTCTATTTGGAATCCTGAGAATGACTTAATATTGCATGAAAGTGTTAGTTGAGTAGGAGCATCACACCTTTATTGGTGCAAAATGCCAAAGTTACAGAACATATGCCATCTCTATTACAATAATAATGTTTGAATTGACTGGGCTGCATGGAGAAATAAAACACCATGCTGCTCCTTTACATGATAATGGCTCGTAGTAACAGTTTAAAATCCAGTGAGGCAATGCACCAGTGAAAACAAGGAAGCGTAAGAGTATATCTATTGTAATTGATGATAAAGTATAAAGTGTTTGTGTGACATGTTGAAAATCTACCTGCTCTGTATACTTACACCAAGCTTGTGTGTGTGTGTGTGTGTGTGTGTGTGTGTGTGTGTGTGTGTGTGTGTGTGTGTGTGTGTGTGTGTGTGTGTGTGTGTGTGTGTGTGTGTGTGTGAGTGTGTGTGTCTGTAGTGAAACCTATAACTTAGACTTGTTTACCTGTCTGTTAAAGAAGTATGATGTTTGAGTGCCCCCTAGTGATCAGATTTTAAAGTAGACGCAGAGACTGTATATACTGTAGTGTTAGATATTTGCTTGATTAAAAGTATCTAGCAAAAAATTAAAAATAAATAAAGTCAATTTGTGTAAATGTTCTTGTGTTAATCTCTGCACCAAAATGTATTATCAAAGGTTTTATCATTACATTCTATTAAAAGAAACTATAAGATTAAAATAAATCAAAAGTCACTTCAGTGGTTACATTATTTAAAGACATGCCTTGTTATATAGTGCAGGATTACAAATACACTTCCCTGATTGTACTGATTCACTGGTCATCTTCTTAGTAGTAATAAAAGTTATTCACAGCATTTCAAAGTGATAAATGGCCTAATAAGTGACATCCACTCACACACTTCACTCACACCCCTCATTCTCATAGCCAACCCTTTATAACTCTCGCTCGCCTGATGGAGTCGATATGAACCGGCATGACATTTATCTCACACCAATACTGCCGTTCATTCCTAAGAGCAGTAAAAGTCCAGCAGGTAAAGTTTTATAAGGACGTCTTAAGTGTATTACAAAGCATATTTATAAATTACATTAGTGAGTCACAGCCCTGCCTGCACTTTCCAGGTCAGGAGACCCAAACAAACTGCTTAAAGTGATACATGCTCAATATGGTATAATAATACCGCACTTTTGTGGTGTAAGCCCTGTTGCTTTATGTTAACAGCTACAAAATCCATCCTAAAACAGTGATGGATTTATTTCAGTGTTGTGTTGCTTGATGAAACTTGGGAGGTTTGGTGCATTCGTTATAGAGACACATGATACACAGTTTACAACCAAGCACACGTTCATTAGTACAGTAATTAAAACATGCCCTGCTATTCTTGAGATATCACATGATAAATTAAGTAAGAGATACCTTTTTTACTGATTTTCCTTAGGAAACACACATACACATGAAACAGGCAATTAAAAATTATTTAAAGATTCAGAAAGACATTGGCACAACAGCATTAAAATTGTTTGCTTGAGGTGTGTTTTGATGTGTATGAGCACCAAGATTGTTATCTTCTTATGTTACTAATCTTTATAAATGAGGCATGAGAGGGTGTATGTACTGTAAGTGTAAAGAGAGAGAGAGAGCGATAGAGAGAGAGCGAGAGAGAGAGAGAGAGAGAGAGAGAGAGAGAGAGAGGGATAATGCCATGCTGCACGTGCCCCTTTAAAACGCATGTGCCTCCTATAGGAGGTGCCATGAGAGGGCTGATGTGCCCGCTTTGATAGTGTGTCAGAGCAAATTAGCTTCTGTGTGGTAGCGCCTTGGCACACAAAGCCGTTTCCTCTCCTACTGTCACCCTGCATATGTGCACAAGATTATAATTAATAAGCGGGCCCGTCAATCACACTTTAATAATAATAATTTAGCATTTAGGGGGCATAGTGAGGTTATTGGCATCTGTGCTTTTGAAGAGAAATATGGGCTAGCTAATAAGAAGTCAGTCAGGCACAGAAAGGGAGAGAGAGAAAGACACAGAACGAAGGGGGGAAGGAAGAAGGTATACACTGAAAGAGGATTTTCACCTCAATCTACTGGCATTAAAGTACGTGATGATGCTTTATTGCACTTTATCACATTGAAACAGAGATCACAATGCATTAGGCTTTAAAGATCTTATTTATGTGTGAGATGCTATGGCATTTATGTGAATCTCACTTCCATTTTGTCCAGCGCAAAAGAAAAAAAAAAGAAAGAAAGTTTGCCTAGCATGTCCTTGTGCATTTTCCTTTAGATATGATTGTGTAGTAGTGTTTATCATCAGTATAACATTAAGTAATCTTCTTTTGATCTCACTCTCAATCTATCTCTGTCATTGTGAGATGGCCATATTGCTGTGGCCCTGTTCCACCATCCTTTATTACTCAGACACATCCACTAATTGCAATCAAAATAACAAAACAACATATGTCAACACCCCAGAGACCACAGCACGGGTGTCCTGCAGTCACTCAAATGAAGAGTGATGGTTGACAAATGAGCGCTTGATTGGTTACATAAATTACTTTCTGTAGACAGAGCGTCTCACCAGGCACTCCAGCTAGAGCCTATCATTAAAGGAGGGAGCAGAGCGAGGGAATTGAACAGACATGGAAAGATGAATGTTTGCATCTTGTAAGCTGAAAAGTGATCTGGATTTAGATGGCTAGGTGGGAGACAGTTCATCAGTGTTACTTCACTGACCTGACTTTATTCAAAACACACATAATTAAGACATGAGTGATCTGTAAAAACAGCTAAAACAATTTTTAGTAGACCAGCACTGCATAATAATATAATGAATAATAAGATAATGAATTCTATATTTTTTACCGTTTACAGTCATATATATACTTTTGCAGGTGCAGGTGTCATATCACTGCTGTTGGCTAGATGTATATCACCAAATTCTTCTCATTGAGTGTCACTGATGTCTTTTTAATACACCTAAAACACTACTAGCAGCACCAGTAGCCTCAGTAATAACCTCAAAAGGGGTTCTCTAAACCCTCCTGAGGTAAAAAAAAAAAAAATCCCCCTGGATTCAGTGGTTGTACTAGTGAATTTGGATCAGAGGCCAAAAAAAATTGCATCTCTTGTAATGAAAAATTCAAAGGTAATTGATGAGGACTGACAAATTCAAAGTGACTGTTGCAGCATTTCTAAACATAAGACAGTAGGGCAAAAGTAAAAGTACCGTATTTTTCGGACTATAGGCCGCTACTTTTATCCCACACTTTAACCCTGCCGTTTAAACAACGAAGCGGATAATTTATGCATTTTTCCTGGGTTTTTCCCAGTTTCACAAACTTCAAGCCAAAAAACTGAGTGACATAACATTAGACCAATGAAGTTATGAACGGAAACAAAAAAACGCACCTAACCTGTGTTCTGAGCTGCACGGCATCGGGAGAAAAAACTTCCACTGGTGGTGATTTTTAAACGCACGACGATGCCAAAAGAAAAACTCTCGAGATAAATAGTTGTGAAAGGAAGGAGGAAGACAGTGAACAATGACTTTCTTGGTAGGCTACTGTTTAGATACAAGCCGTTGAAACGCGTTGAGTCTTTGTCAAATTCAGTGGGTGCGGCTTATATATGGGTGCGCTTAATAGGTGCTTAGTCTGGAAATTACGGTAATTGTTTTGATGATTTCAAGAGTCATAATCTTAAACAGGCATCCAACAGTACAGATAGAGACACAACATTTCTATGTCTGGTTGCTAATACAAGTGAAACATACTGGAGAACACTAGCATAGAGGAAAGCTGGCAACACAGTAACTAGGAAACAAACAGTGGGATATGGCAACGAGTGTACTGTAGGCAAGTCTAAGACGTCCAAGATATGCTAACATGACAAGCCCTAAGTATACAAAGACAGGATGACATTTGACTCCTACTATCCACTGGAACACAAACTACGAGTGTTGAAAACACCTCCGAGCTGAAAATGTGCTAACCAGCTCTCAGTACAAGGACATCTGAGAAGAGCCAAAAAGCTTGTGGTTATGCCAATTGGGCTTTTTGCAAAACAGCAACAAGATTCACCAAAAACACATGACAAACAACCAAAGAGGAAGAACAGAACAACAGCATGACATTGTTATTCCATGTGTGTTGGAGTGTCAGTAAAACTCTTTGGTAAACTTTGTGTTCTGATGTTCTGATGTAGCTCACAATCAATATAAGTTTGTACTTTCAAAATACCAAACATCAAAATACAAGTAAAGATATCTCAAATACAAATAAGGTGAAATGTGTGTGAAATTAAACAATGGAAGACTTCATGGTAAATGGCCAAAAATGTGCTGGGCATAGAACAGTAATACTGGAATGTTTTCGGGAGGTGGGAGAAAACCCAACATTGATATAGGGAGTACATGCACAAGCTGTTACCTCAGGATTGACCTCAACATGTGGTATTGTGCCGTTCATTCAGAAAAGAATTTAAATTAAAGGTTAGAGAAATACTGCCTAAAAGGAAAAAGGAGAAGAAGTAATAGACTGCTCTTTTCAGTTGAAAACATCACTGATTGTGAGGTATTACCAGAAGCAAATTCAAAGTCTAAAAAAAGCAAAGTTTTCTATGATGCATATTTTTTTGTAAACAGCACATTTTAGATTTTGCCATCGATTTTGCAAACCTTGTGATTAATGGTTACTGTAAATAAAAAAGGGATTTAATATATATAAAAGAGACTTGGATTTGTCTAAATGAGTACATATATATTAATAATCCTGCTTAGACAAAATCCCCATTTAATTGATCCTATAAGATCTATGACTTTATCTCAACTACATTTTATGGACAAAAGCATTGGGACACATTCATTTTCCATCCATATGTGGTTCTTCTTTAAACTGTTACCACAAAATATGAGGCACACAATTGCACACGATGTCAGATTTTCCCTTCACCTGAACTAGGGGTACTGCCATGTTCCAGCAATACTGAACACATTGGGGATGAATGGGAACATCCTTCTAACATCCTTGTGGCTGTATGAGCACAAATTTCCACAACAACCATTTTAAATATATTGTCACATCTTCCCAGAAGAGTGAAGGTTATTATGAAAGCAAATATGAACTAAATGTAATGGGATGTTAAAAAAGCACATGAATCTTATGGTCACATACAAATCTCAACAAACATTTGTTCATATAGTGTATTAATAACTATACCCTGTTCATTCAACAAAAATCTTGATATGGCTTACTCAAGTGAAACGATCAAAAATTATGTAGCTACTTGCTTCAGTCGAAAAAAAAAAAAAGTGGCCAATGATTTATTTTCATACTCCACATGAATCTCTAGAGCAGCATTTGTGTCTTTATTATATTCAGGAGGGGTCATTCAGAATAAAACCACTCAGATGCACAGATGTACTGAGTGGAACCACAGTATATCTGTGCAGCAGCTGGAGGGTGGTATAATGTGGATCTGCACTGGGAGGGAGGTTTTTGGGAGAAAAACTAGAGGAGCACACCTGAGGCCTATAGTCCTGTGGATATTAATATTTCTCTTTCTGTCTTTCATTCCTGAGCAATGAACTAAGCATGTGTGTTGCTGTGAGCAGAGTAAAAGCAAAAAGGAGAGTTGGAGAGTGAGCACTAAAGCTGCACCAGAAATGTTTAATTAATCTAATCCAGTTAAAAGAAAAATATACTCATGTGCACTTTAAATTCACATAGGACACACCATATAAGCTAGATAAAAAAGAATACATTAAATGAGGCCAATTTGAAAGCTACCATGCTCACAATTGTGGTGCACTGTTGCTTTTTCTCCTGCCATCAGGTCATACAGAAATGCATCTTGTGTAAATTGTCTTAGGTCTTGACATTTGGCACAACGCATCTAATGTGAAGCAGAGTACATTTGAGACTGTTGCTGTCAAATCGTATTGTATCCCATTGTATTTAATACTGACCTTTGGCAAGAATTTACTAATCATTTCATTTACAATACATCTCAGTCATAGAATTAAGTATCAGAATCCGAATCAGAATACTTTATTGATCCTCTAGGGAAATTGTGGGGTTGCAGTTGCTCACAGTAAAATTAGTAAAGATTAAAATAAAATACAAAATAAGAAAATGTTAGTTATACAAGTTATTGCACATGTAACAATTATTTTTATTATTACACTGAAATTATTCCACATAACTGCCAACGATATTACCTTCATACACTATATCATGTAGTGTATATATATATATATATATATATATAAAATAAATACCCGGAATTATTGAAAATCTCCCAGATCCATCAGATGTTTAACCCCACAGACACTGATAAAGTGAATGAAAGCTTAGAGTCAACATTTTACTTCACACTAGAAGAAAAGCTACCTATAAAGTGTAATGATCACTACTAAAACAGACCATGAGTGGCATTCATTAAAACTGTAGTTAAAAAAAAAAAATCAATACATTGGCATCGACTCTAACAGAAGGCCACAATAAGTCTATTTTTCCTTTTAGTTCAATATCAACAATAAATATTCTAGTTTATTTGACTGTTATCAGCTGGTAAACAATGTTCTACAAGACTCTGTTCTACAGCCACTTTTTTCCTTTACCTATTTTTTCTTTACCTATATGCTACCCTTGTTTTGTAAACACCATAACAAGCCACACACTTCATATTTATTAAGAATGTATTATTCAAATTAAATGAAAATGCTAGCCACACTGACACCACGTGTGTGGCAGATTCTGCACTTTCCAATCAGATTCAAGTCAGGCCAGTATGTGCGGTAATGGCTCCTGCTGATGATGCTAGGAATGCTGACAGCTGCTCGAGTTGTAGTCCCCTTGGGCTTGCCAGAACTGCTGGAAGAGATTTTCAGAAGTGAGTTATCAAGCTTGCGGCTAGAACCCAAATACCACAGGCAAAATGTGTCACTGAGACAGGCATAGGGTGTAGGTTGAAGGAGAAACAAGGTGTTACTATAAAAAAAAATCTGGGTCCACTTGGGGTTAGTGCAAGAGATAGGAAGTGGGAGCTTGTTTAAGGCATTGAACTTTTTAACGCAAGGCCACAAGTTCAAACTTTCAAGCTGCCACTGGGCTTTAACTGCTCTGTTGTAGAAATTAGATCATTTTAGTTGTCTGCCAAATGCTAGAAATATTGATGGATGCACAGGTTGTGGGCCAGTGTTGTTCAAATCATATACAAGGTCCCTGGTGTGAGATCAAAACACATCCAACAACTGAACCTAATGCTCATCAGTTCTGAGACCTTGTCCAACCTTGTGACAACCAAGGTACTTTCTTTTTATTGTTCTCAGAAGCTTGTCAGCTGAGCCTGTCCACAACTGGTTTTACTGTAGGTGTGGACTGTAATATCAATATCAATGTCAAGTGTCAACTCCACTACCTGCTGATTGTGTGTTTCAGATGCAGAACTAGATAGACTGCTGGAATAGAATGCACATATTCATTATTGGAATTTCACCTACTGTATGCCTATTTCTTATATTACCTGCTCTTTTCTTTTTACAAGTTAATATTTCATGTCTATGTACTGTATAGAAGCATTACTTTGATCTTTAGGAAAAGATGCAGTGAAAGCAGCCAATGTTGGTCACTGCTCATGAGCAACTACAGAGGGCAGTAACACATCAGAATAGAATTCTGCTTGTGCTGAGTCACAGCTGATTCCTTTCAAATTAAAAATATTCCTTAAGGAAAAGACACATATCAAATGCATAGCGTTTTCACTACAGCCCCAAACCAGCATCCAACTAGGATTGTCTGATCTGCTTTTTTTGTGCTGATGAGACAGTATGAAAGTCAGCTTTGGAGCAGTAAAATGTCCTGATCATACAAATCCTTCAAAAAGGCCACAAGCAAAGGCCTAGAAACTTATAAGATATATTTTTTATATTGTCCTCCCTTTCTTTCAGATAGTAAATAAGGTTTTGATATATTTTTCCATTCTACAAGCGTTCAAGCATCCTAAACTCAGTTCAACCCCTTGGCAGCATTAATTCCTCAGCAGCACTTGGACAGCATCTGGCTGCTGCATTTGTGGGTATATTTAATAAGTGTCTTTTCCCCTTTCAAAGTGGCATTGATATAACTGCCCTGCAGATTCTTACATGTTGATAAAATCAGACTGACTGCCATCCGCGTGTTTATTGGACTTTAATAAACATTGATTGGCAGAAAATAATGAATGTCTCAGAGACAAGACTGCAGTCCTCGGTTGAGGAGTACCACTGATATGTCAGAAACAGATGGGGAAGGTGGGAAATGTATGCAGAAAATAGAAGAGGATTGAAGGGGAGGAAATAAAATGTTGCTTGTTTACCTTTATGTTAAAAAAGCTTTTATGAGAGCATATAGTGAAGACAACAGAGGAATAAATTTTGTGTTGGCAGTGTATTAGTTACTATACTGGTATACAGTGGAACCTTGGAGCTTGCGGCCTCAGCGCTCGCGACCTCGCATGCTCGCGACTTTCATTCCGACCGGCGACTCTCATTCAGATCGGCTCGTGAGCAACAGCGAGCTGCTCAAAACGCTAATTTTAACATTTCTAATCAAGGTTTAAAATTGTCTAAAAAATGCTTTAAAACTATTTTTATTATGTAAATAGTGAAATAGTGTTATTTACTCATTTAAATCGTTTTCGTATAGTGTTCTTTGGGTTTTTACTGGGTTGGAAGGGGCGTATCAAAAGGTCGCGAAAATTCGGAACTCGCGACCGGTCTTGGTCCCTAACCCTCGCGAGCTCCGAGGTTCAACTGTACCTTATAAACTGGCAAGTCGATAGCAGCAATCCAAAAAGAGATGTGCAAAAATGCCATGTAAAGAGTTTGTAATAATCAGGTGAATTGAGGTAATATGAGAGGTGCTGAAGACATGGATGTGTAAAGTGAGTACGAGTGTGTGTTTGAGTCCAGGTTGAACAGATCAGTCACACAGTTGTGTGTGTGTGTGTGTTTTGTGTGTGTGTGTGTGTGTGTGTGTGTGTGTGTGTGTGTGTGTGTGTGTGTGTGTGTGTGTGTGTGTGTGTGTGTGTGTGCGTGAGTTTCAGTTTAGTTCTGTGTATTGAAGAGCCTGATGGCTTGAGGGAAGAAACTGTTGCACAGTCTGGATGTGACGGCCCGAATGCTTCAGAACCACTTCCCTGAGGGCAGAAGGGTGAAGAGTGTGTGTGGCGGGCGTGTGGGGTCGTCCACAATGCTGTTGGCTTAGCGGATGCAGCGTGTGGTGTAAATGTCCATGATAGATGGGAGAGAGACTCTGATGATCTTCTCAGCTGTCCTCACTATCCTCTGTAGGGTTTTGCGGTCCTAGACGGTGCAGTTTCCAAACCAGGCAGTAATGCATCTGCTCAAGATGCTCTTAATGGTCCCTCTGTAGAACGTGTTCTGAATGGGGGGAGGGAGATAAGCTTTCCTTAGCCTTCTCAGGAAGTAGAGATGCTGCTGGGCTTTCTTGGTGATGAAGCTGGTGTTGAGTGACCAGGTGAGGTTATCCGCAAAATTAACACCAAGCAATTTGGTGCTCTTGACAATCTCCACTGAGGATCCATTGATGTTCAGTGGAGAATAGTCGCTCTGTACTCTCCTGAAGTCAACAACGATCTCTTTTGTCATGGTTGTGGTTAATCGTTGTGGTTGTTTGCTCCACACCAGACTGTTAACCGTTGCACCTCCTCTCTGTTTGCTGACTCATCATTCTTGCTGATGAGACCCACCACTGTCGTGTCATTGGCGAACTTGATGATGTGATTCGAGCTGTGCCTTGCTACACAGTCGTAAGTCAGCAGAGTGAACAGCAGTGGAGCCCTAAGGTGCGCCAGTTCTCAGTGTGGTGGTGCTGGAGATGCTGTTTCTGATCTGGACTGAATGAGGTCTTCCAGTCAGGAATTCCAGGGTCCAGTTACAGAGGGAGGTGTTCAGGTCCAGTAGTCTCAACTTCTCAATCAGGTGCTAAGGAATGATTGTGTTGAATGCTGAGCTGAAGTCTATGAACAGCATTCGAACATGTGAGTCCTTGTTGTCCAGGTGGGTAAGGGCCAGATAGCTTCAGCTATGGTACTTTATCATAGATCATCCTTTATCATAGATCATCCTATATTTTGTTGTTGGGGTTGTTTCTGAGTTCCTGGAGCGGTCGGCAGTGGTACACAGGGACACCGGTTGCTCCAACGTCCATATGTTGCGTAAGGCAGGCTACAAAATGAAAGTAGCAGCATTTTGGGTCCGGAGCGGCCGCTGCAAGCTACTGCCGCGCCGCCATCATGGATCCATCTTGTAGTATGTGGTTGTAATGCAAGCTAAGTCAGTGAGAAAGTGAAGATATATAATTAACTGCTATTTGGTGTCTTCTCAGTACTGCAAAGTGTAAAGAAAATTTAAAACAGTAATAATGTACTTAAATTGTAGCGGGAAAGAGTTCTCCCTGCTCTGGTCGCTTAGTGTACTGAATGCACATTTTATCTGCGATTACCAATGAATACGCTAACTTAGGGACAGTGTAAAATACAAAATTCAAATCAATCTGTAATTTTTAGCGTTTTTTTTATGTAACTAGATGACTAACTCATTTCCATCATCTCTGTGTGAAATGACATCCATTATCCACGATGGCACATGATGCATACTGTAGCCACATAAACTCCTCACAGCTCTGACTGTAAATTACTATTATAAGATCCTCAAGGTTTTAGAATAGTTTCGCCAATCCTTTATAATCATGACCTTTCATGTTCAAGATTGTTATTCACCTACTTTTTTTTCCCTGTAGCCTACCTCAGCTAATTGCACTGTTTGTCCTTGTTGTGTAGCTGACACACTTAGTTTTCTTCTGTAATTCATCCACTCTCTTGTGAGTCAGTATATTTTTGACAGGATTTGTAATGGGATGTTGGCACAGCACTGCAGTGTACAGAAGGATTTCCTGTGGTGTACAGAATGGTGGATGAACGTCCTCTCACTGGAGGATAGAATAAAGCCTTGAAGAGTCCCAGAGCAGGAGGCTGCTAAATGCTCTGTCTTGTAAATAATTTTCCTGTTACCTGGTACTCATATTCAATTGAATTATTTTGCCTATTAAGGTGTGTTCCACGTAGCTTAGTAAGTTGATCTATTTCAGATTATGAAATGTCTCCATGCAGGTCTCTCCTGAGAGCATGCTTTGAGCAACAGCTACATCAAGATATATCTTAATACAAAAATTTTCCACCTTGGTTTTTGTGTCTGTAGGAGATTTTTACATTGGACTATATAACATAATGGGTTCATGTTCCCATTCCTAATGGGTTCATATTCTACAAGTCAAGTCAAGTAGGCTTTATTGACATTTTAACTATATACAGTGCAGTACACAGTGAAACGAAGGAAAAAGGGGTTACATCATACAGCATTAAATAAAAAAAAAACAGAACTACACAGAACTCTAAACTAACAACATAAAGTACAACTCTATGCTAGCAACATTATGCTAAGAGAAATATATATGTCCATTATGCTAAGAGAAAGAATATCTGTAAACCCATCAAACATACTCTACATCCTGTCATATAATGTCAAAATGGTCAAAAAACAACAGCCATGGCTTATTGCAGCTCTGGATTTATTGGGGCACCATTTGTCAGGTATGTTAAATTAATTAGACAAAAATATTTACTGTCCAAAGAAGATCTACTATATGGTTGCATGTGTGTGTGTGTGTGTGTGTGTGTGTGTGTGTGTGTGTGTGTGTGTGTGTGTGTGTGTGTGTGTGTGAGTGTGTGTGAGTGTGAGTGTGAGTGTGTGTGAGAGAGAGAGAGAGAGAGAGAGAGAGAGATCATCAAAGAGGTAATAGGTTTATTAAAGGGGAAGGACATGGTGATAGACAGCACTTTAACGAGACAGTGATTGAATAAGATGGGATTTCATACATTGTAGCCAGAGGACTAAAGATAAGACCTGGTCCTGGACTCCTAGTGTGCACTGGGCACCCTGCCCATCTCCTCTAATTTAGGAGGTGGCACAGAGCCACACACTAAGCAATGTGTTACCTCTCACTTCCACAGAGAGGCTCTGAGAGCTGTGAGAATCCACAATCACTAGATTTTCTGTTACAGAGAGATCCTCAAACTGTGATCTCCCATCAGCTTGGTGCTCTCTAATGAGATAGATTAGCAGTTTTTACTTCCTCTGCTCTGATCAACAGAACCCATCAGTTATTTAAAGCCATATCTCATCCTTATATTTGCTTTAATTAAAGCACTGCAACTTAAATAAACATGAACTAAAAATACTTGCTCTGAATCCATCTTATTTTTTATTTTCATAATTTATAGTTATATTTTTTATATACTTTATACTTTTTTACTTTATTTTTATAGATTTAACTTAATTTTTTTTTTTTATATTCTATTTTTATTTTTATGTTTACATGTTGGACATTCCTGAAAAACATTACACCTGTCCTCCATTTACCCGTCCAATTTATAAGGTCCCTCTTCCCCTTCACTCATCATCCGATCTACAGTTAACATACCTTAGATCATCCGTACTACCAACCGTTCCTACGACTTCCTGAGTTGCCCGTGCCACACCTCAGTTAAGTTTATCGTTTCCTGCATTGCCGTTTCTTACTCTCTTGTGTTTTGCCTATTCAAGATCAATAAACGACACGTTGTTTTACTCCTGGTTCCTGATGCCTGGTCTATCCATGACAACGTGTCGTACTCTGTATGAATGTGTTTGTGACAAATTAAATTAAAATTAAAATTTTAATCCAATGTAGATTTCTTTATATTATTTCTCACATAGATTTTGAAAGGTGAGAGGATGCCTGAGGAATGGAGAAGGAGTGTGCCAGTTTTTAAGAATAAGGGAGATGTGCAGAAGTGTGTGAATGAGATGGAGGGCAGTGGAGTGGTGCGGTTGCAGAGAGAAGATGACGGTGGATGAGTTTAGGTACCCGGGGTCAACAATGCAAATGAATGAAGAGTGTGTTAGAGAAGTGAAGAAAAGAGTGCAGGGAGGGTTGAGTGGGTGGAGAAGAGTGGCAGGAGTGATTTGTGATAGAAGGGTATCTGCAAGAATGAAAGGGAAAATGTATAGGACTGTGGTGAGACCTGTGATGTTGTATGGTTTAGAGACAGTGGCATTGATTAAAAGACAGGAGGTGGAGCTGGAGGTAGCAGAGCTGAAGATAGTAAGGTTTTCGTTGGGTGTGACGAGGATGGACAGGATTAGAAATGAGTTTATTAAAGGGACAGCACATGTAGGATGTTTTGGAGACAAATTGAGAGAGGCCTGATTGAGATGGCCATGTGCAGAGGAGGGACATGGGTTATATCAGTAGGAGAATGCTGAGGATGGAGCCACCAGGAAGAAGGAGAAGAGAAAGAGCAAGGAGGAGGTTTATGGATGTGGTGAGCGAAGACATGCATTCAGTTGGTTTAAAATAGGCATATGTAGTGAACAGAGTAGTATGGAGAAAAAGGATCCACTGTGGTGACCCCTAACGGAAGCAGCTGATAGAAGAAGAGGAAGAAGAATTTTCACATAGATTATTGTGGCTAATAAACACCTGAGTGTTTCTGCATGAGGTACCGCTGCTGCTTTATCTCTAAAAGATAATATGATAAAGAAAATCACTATACGGGGTGTAAATATAGTCACCGTTGCAGGTAAATATGTTTTAGCAGACCACATATTAATTGCACTTCTAAAATTTAGCTTAAATGTGTTTTTCCCTATCAATTTCTGCCTCATTTAGCTTGTGTAGCTCAAATCAAATAAACTTCATTTTTATGGTAGAATAGATCTAATATTCTTGGTAGTCTCTTCTAGCATTCATAGTAAATATTTACAAAGATTTGTAAAAGACACTATGAAACGTGAACATTGCAGTTATCAAAGAGGGGGCTGCTAGCTGGTTGGATGATTTAACTAAATCTCAAAATAGTATTTTAAGGAAATTCACTGCATTGTTTTAGTATGTGCTGTTCTGACTTGTTTGTGCTGCAGTAAATATTAGGCAACTTCATTCTGTATACACATTGTGACTTAGATTTTTCATGCCTTAAGCATTGGTGTGTAGTATAATAGAGCAAGATCTATCAGCAAAGATGTTTTTCAACTATTAATTTTCTAAAAAAGTTAATGATATTGAGGACTTGTGTAGCTAATATTTTTGTGGTATAGGTGCTCTAATATCATTTGGACAAAAACTTATAAAACTGCATTACAATGTACTTCAGAGTATTTCAATTTTAAACCATTTAAGATGCAAACATTAGACCATATCTATATAGATGATCTTTTTTTTTTTTTTTTTTTTTGCAGTTTTCTACTCTTTGTTTTAATTTTAATTTACTTTTTTTTTCTATAGCTACAGTGTATAATTTGCAGTGGAATGGAAATGAGTCTCTGCTCTGTATTTATTGTTTTGAACAGCAGATGGCAGTATGACTCTGTGATCAAATTCTTTATTCTTTATCGAAACATGCTCTTCTATCAGCCCTGTACTCCCTCGGCTCACAATCACAGTCTCAGACTATGATGTCATCTTTATTCAGCAAAGCATATTGATCCAGCAACAATCACGTTTTCACTTTAATAGCACATTTCTAGCATTCAACATTTATGGTATATAAACACTATGTCTGTTACATGTTTATTGAAATGTACAGTTATTGAAATCACAGCAGGTGTGTTTTTTGTCACTTGATATGGGATTTCATGTTTTCATGTGAAATCACAGTGATATATGATTCCAGCTGACCTTTGCTTAATTGGGCCATTCTAACATGTATTACAAATGAATGACAAATGGATCTAAATGATACATTTTTCCTGTGTCAGTGATAAATGATTAGTGTATATCAGTGATCAATGAGCGTTTGGAATATCTGACCTTATATCCTACTGGAATTAGATCAAATTCAAATTCCATTTTTCAACTTTTAGCTTTCATAAACAAGGCTTTGCCATTTCTTTTTAGCTTTTAGTATGATGAATTTACCCCTCTGTTCCATCCATCATCATTCAGAGTAATTACATCAAGCAATGCTCAGGTAAACACGAAGCCAGCAAGATGGTGCTGTATTTATCTAATATGAATAATGAAAAAACAGATTAACCCTAATCCTGTAATAATTATAATAATTATTAATCCTACATGTCTGGTCTTAAATTAAAGTTGGAGATCATACGTGGAGAGTAGAATCTAAAACGTGTGATGCCTGGCATTGGGAGAAGTGGATCATAGGGGTGAACTTAAGTCTGAAGAGACATAAATCTCATCTCAACTATAGAGTCAAACAATTTTAGTCATGAAGAATAGCCATGTAACACAGTTTAGCATATTTACCATAAATACTCTGGCTGAATTTTTGAATGACATTACATCACAGGTACTTTTGCAATGCACCATACACAAAAACAAAAGCAACAGTGCCATAAATGGTCTTAGGAAAAATGCATAGAATTGTTAGAATAATTATAAGAATAAATAGACAGTATACAGTATGAAGCTTATCATTCAGTGTAACACCTAGATTTCAGTTTGGACTGTATGTCTGTAACACATCAGCATTTAATCAAAAGGCAAATGTATAATAAACACGAACAAGGTATAAGCATTCATTGTCTAATCAACATACAACTTAAACCAAAAGACAGATGACAAAAACTTTTATTTATTAATTTTTCGGCCCTGATATTGTTGTTAAGCTATTAAGATACAGTGGAACCCGGTTATGTCGATGTCCTAGGGGGTCGCCAAAAAGCATCGAGGTAACCGATGATCGAGATAAACGAAAATCAAAATGGCGGCAATATATTAACGTGCTTGAAATTTCTTTATGTACATGATGTGCGTTAATAAATGAGAATGTACATGCACGTGTTTCTGAAGGTTTTATTTACACAACAGCGTTGCCGCGATTTGTTTGATGAAGGCATGCTATAAAAATACATTATTAGGACTGTGGTGAGACCTGTGATATTGTATGTTTTAGAGACAATGGCATTGAGTAAAAGACAGGAGGTGGAGCTGGAGGTAGCAGAGCGGAAGATATTGAGATTTTCATTGGGAGTGACGAGGATGAACAGGATTAGAAATGTGTTTATTAGAGGGACAGCTCACGTAGGAAGTTTTAGAAACAATGTGAGGGAGGCGAGATTGAGATGGTTTGGACATGTGCAGAGGAGGGACATGGGGTATATTGGTAGAAGAATGCTGAGGATGGAGTCGCCAGATAGGAGGAAAAGAGGAAGACATGCAGGTAGTTGGTTTGAAAAATGGCAGATGTAGAAACAGGGGATATGGAGACGAATTATCTGCTGTGGCAACCCCAAACGGGAGTAGCTGAAATAAGAATTTGGAATGAATATGCTCACTACATTTTCTTCTAACAAAATATCAGAAACTGGCATTATTAACTAAGATAAAGGAGTGCAAATGTGAAAGGACACAATTTAGAAGAAGTGATGTGCACAATCTTTCTTTATTTTCCTTATGTGGCCCATATAACTGTCACCTTTACTACTTTTTCAAAGCCTCCTCTCAGTACCTATGCAGTGGTGAGTCACTGTGTGAGATTCATACAGCATTGCCACAACAGGATAAGGCTCAATAATAGATGGAATAGTGCTTAGATATGGCAGGTCCAAGGAAAGACACATCACACTGGATTACAACATGGAGACCTTCTTAAAGTGTTTATATGTGATGAAAAGCTCTGTAATCTTTACTCTAATATTCATCAGTTAGCATAATATACTTGCACAGGTAAAATCAGATTCTTCGTAATTTACTATAATATAGAAGCTAAAGTCTAATGGCACGAAAAAAAAAAAACCTATATGTCCTGTTTTCATTCTGTCAATCACTTAGTAAGTAGATCCCATGAGGCATGATTCTATAGTGGAGCATGCTTGATTTAAAGGGTTGATTTATGTTTTGGTGCAGTGTTTTCATAGTATCCTTTAGTCTCATACAGATTTGAAATCATTACCAGCATACTGATTTCGGTGTGAACTTTAAAAACTGTAGTTCCCAGGAGATCAGCCGTTTTTGGAATTTTCGAATCAGCCCATCTGGCAGCAACCTTCTTGCTGTAGTTAAAGTCACAGAGATCACATTTTTTTCCTGTTCTGACGTTTGATGTGAACAATTACTGAAACATTTGACCTGTATATGCATGATTTTATGAATTGTACTGTAGCCATATGATTGACTTATTGGATAACTGTGCAAATAATCAAGTGTACAAGTGTTCAAGAATGGTTCAAGAATGTACCTACCGTATGCATACTTTCTGTATACCGAAACCTAAAATCACCCTGACTTATTCATCCACCTTACTTTGACGTAAAGCACTTATATCCAGCACTTGAATGTCTCTAGGTTACATCTCGATCCCTCAGGGAACTGTTACAAACGTAACCGAGAGACGTTTTCTTTCAGGTACTTGAGCTGTGTCGAAAGAGCACATACAGAATGCAGGACAGAGGAGCCGGAAGTGGCTCTAAGGTCGAGGTAAGAACCTGACGGAGGTCAGCGGGGTGGACCAGCCCGCAGCGTTGCAAATGTCCTGGAGTGGGACTCCAGCAGACCAGACGGTAGAGGCTGCCACACTTCAAGAGGAGTGAGCCTTGACCCTGAAATGAGCGGGGAGACCAGAGGACTCCTGAAGCATCCAATGGGATGAAATAGCATCCACAATCCATCTACTGAGAGTCTGCTTGTTGCCTATAGGGGCCATAGCAGACAAACAGCTGCTCCGACTTTCTCCACAGACTAGTCCTGTGGACGTACGTGTCCAGTACTTCTTGTTTCTTCTGGTCAGTGGCTAAAAAGGAGGAGGGTATGCAGCATGCCAGGTAGTGGGGGAGCCGCGGGCATGTCAGGTACATACCCTGGTTTGAGCCACAAAAAAAAAGGACCGAAAAGGACTACTTTTTGCATGCAGCATTTCTATACGTAGTATTTTTTTTTTTCTAATGTTGAAAAGCCAAAGGTCTCAAGACTTAATGTGCCTTTGACCCAAAAGTTTAGCAGATAGTGAAAATGGAGTATATACTTTTTTTTCTTCCCTACAGCCAAACTTTTTTTTCTTTTCTACAGCCGAACTTTTTATACCCTGGTTTGGGTTAACCTAAGGGCCACCTCGGCCAATAGATCGAAGGAAGGGCTCAGGCAGAGCCACCAGCACGGCGGCCAAGTCGGCGAAGTCGTGTCCTGGGCCTCAGCCTCTGGGTGTACCCAAGTGGGGCACAATAAGCCGCGATAGCAGACACGTATCTCTTCAGGGTCAAAAGAGCCAACCCTGTGGCAAACTTTTCCTGCAGGAACTCCAGCACTGAACCAACCAGGCAGTTGACTGGGTCCAATTGGTGGTGCTCGCAACACATAGAGAACAAGCGCCATTTAACAGGATACGACCACCTCGTAGAGGGGGCTCTGGATCGGAGGATGGACTCCACTACCTCAGTAGAGAGACCAGTTGCTAAGGACTGTGCCTCCTCAGGGGCCACAGCCTCCATAACTCCATAACTCTGGGCAGAGGTGAACCAGAGTACCCCCCTGCCCTTATGGAGATCCTTGAGGAGGGTCAACAGGTCCGTGAACAATGGTCTGCCCGGCCATCAAGGTGCCATATATATATATATATATATATATATATATATATATATATATATATATATATATATATATATATATATATATATATATATATAAACCTCTTCAAGACTACAGGAAATGGAAGTGGCTACTCATGTTTGAGAGAATGACAAGAGTGGGCACAATTGTCCTTAAGGGTGCTATAAATAAACTTCCAGAGATGGGAAGTAATAAGGTACAAATACTTCATTACTTTACTTAAGTAGATTTCTCTGGTACCAGTACTTTACTTCACTATTTATTTTTCAGACAACTTTTTACTTTCACTCATTACATTTTTACACACATATCTGTACTTTCAACTTCTTACATTTTCAAAACAGGCTTGTTACTTTAATTTTAGTTTATTTGGTGAAATGTCAATATTTTCGTCTCATTGTGCCATTTTCGGCCCATCAACCAATTTCCAATCATTGTGGTGTTTTTTTCAACCTACCAATTGTGTATCATTTCCTGGCTCTCATACACCACAGACGTAGACTAGTTTACGATGCTAACAATGAACAAGGCAGAAAGGTTAACATGGATGGGGCAGAGGGAGTCAGCGATATAAACATGACTGAGAACAGAGACATTCCTGATCATCATCATCTTTTCTCTGCTTGTGATCTATAGGGTGGATTTTCAGCCTGGATACATTCATTGTGTAACAAAATTTGAAATTCTTTTGTATTAATATATTTATCAGAGATATCAAAATTAACACGTTACCGCAAATAAATTTTAACAGCACTAATTGTATTAATACGCGATTAATGCAGCACCCATTTCAGCACCCAAATTGACCCATTTCAGCACCCAAATTGACCCATTTTTATTAAAGATATAAATAAGTAAATATAAAAGTGGTGAAATTAAAACCTTCAGCATAACACGTTTATTCACAAGGTCTTTTTTTACTCAGATATAAACAAATAAATCAAAATAATTTTAAATCAGTAAACATGTTTTTCTAATGTGCCAAGTCTCAAATTAGCACCAAAATCCGCCATGATGCACACAATTAACCCTCTGGGTCGACAAAGGCGCCGGTACGGTTTGTGGCATTTTTTCCCATAACGCCAAAGTGAATTTAAATTACTCTGTCTTTTTTGATCGTACAAATAAGAGCAATACGTTATTCAATTCTGTAATATTCTGCCATAAAAAAAAGCAATTATATGGCAAACACATATTGGTCACTGCTGTAACTAGCCAGTTGGTACCCTATTGTTTTAGCAAAAAAAAAAAACTTAAACAAAAAAAAGCAAAACTGAATGCTCTGGATTAGTTATAACTATTCATTGATTCTTCACTTACTCAGATTGTATGGTTTTATGACAGCTATTTATTAGTGAGTAACACTTCACTTAGTGATTACAGACAGCAACTGAACTATATGAGTTACTGTTACTAAATTAGTCTTGCTACCACATTACTGTAACAGGGCAATGGGGTCCAAAGATGCAACATACTGTATGCAATAGTAAATAGCTTACATATCAGAACATAAAAATGCTGGTCTTTATCAGGTCTAAGAATTAGGTAAATACAACGTTAGATTTACAACAAATGGCATATTACTTGTCATTATTTATTTTTACCAAAAGATCAAGCTGAAAAAAGAAACCATGTGTGAAAAAGTACAGCCTTACTGCTTCAATAGCGTTTAAGAGGCTAAGTAGCCTCCAGGTGCTGGTAATCAAATGCCCTGTATTAACTAATGGTGGTCATCAAGTGTGACCACCTATATAAAGGCTAAAGTTTAAGCAGTTTGCTGGTCAGGAGCATTCAGTTGTGTGTTAACTTAATGCCATGAGAAAAGACATCAGCAATGATTTTAAAGAAGCAATAGTTGCTGCCTATTAATCTGTGAAGGATTATAAGGCCATTTCCAAACAATTTAAAGCTCATCATTTATCCGTGAGGAATTATTATTATTATTATGTAGGGTTCATTCACTAATGGGAAACATTACCCACTTCCAATTTCCAATTACCAATCTTCCCAGAACAGGACAAAATCGTCAAATTCACTATAAGGTCAAATTGTACAATGCTCAGAGAAATTGCAAAAAAGAAGAGTAATGTTTTAGAGTCTAAAGGCTTCAGTTAGCATGTTAAATGTGAATGTTCATGATAGTACATTAAGAAAAAGGCTGAGCAAATACGGTTTGTTTAGAAGGATTGCCAGGAAAAAGCCTCTTTTCTCGAAAAGAACATGGCAGCATGGCTCAAGTTGCATCTAAACAAAGATGTTTGGGCATAATAGACAGGGCTACTTTTGGCAAAAAAATACAAACACAGCATATCTGCACAAACACCTCGTACCAACTGTCAAGCATGGTGCTGGTGGAGTGATGATTTGGGCAGGACCTGGGCACCTTGCAGTCATTGAGTTGACCATGAACTCCACTGTACACCAAAGTATTCTAGAGTCAAATGTGTGGCCATCTGTCTGACGGCTAAAGCTAGGCTGAAACTGAGTCATGCACTAGGACAGTGATGTTGAGCACACCAGCAAATCTATGACAGAATGGCAAAAAAACAAAAAACAGTATTAAGATGTTGCAATGACCCAGTCAAAGCTAAGACCTTTACAATATATAAAAATTATGTGTCAGGGTCTTAAAGAGCTGTACAGAAACAAATGCTCCCAAACCTGAATGAACTAAAGCAACATTGTAGTGAAGAGTGGACCAACATTTCTCCACAATGGTGTGAAAGACTGTTAAAGTCATGATAACATCAAGTTTTTGCTGGTCCTGATATGTAAAGCCATAGAATTCTTAAAGGGCATACCTTTTTTTTCACAGGACTATATTTCTGGTCCTGACAAAAGAGAGGCTACTGAACAAAAATGATTACTTGGAAGAATATTGTTCTATGGACTATTTACAATATCTGACCAAAACTGGTCAGTTTATTTTTGGGTAAATCAAATGTCTTTAAGGCTTTTTCTAATTAAGTTCATTATAACTTGTATTTAACAAAACAATTATCAATTTAGCAATTGTTTGTCTGCAACCTGCATCCCGTTTAATTAGAGTTACTGATTGTGGCTGTAGTGGTCCTATGAAATTCTAGCCTCGCTTCTTACAAATGTTGGTCAGTTTATTTATTTTCCCTCTTTAGCAGACAACACATCCATGTCAGTACTGTCCCACAATGCAATGGTCCACTCCAGCCATGTGACACACTACTGTAAAATAATTATTTTGAGCTGGTATGTTTCTATCACATTTCTACATCATATTTATATTTTGATTCATTTAATACAATAGCTTTATTAAACCTGGTAAACATACAGTTATGAATTTTTCAGTTAGAATAATAAAATACACCTCTCATGGACAGCTGCACAGAAACTTGAAAATGACTAGGTAAGGTTCCAATTATTCAAATATCACAGCCCTACTGTACAATTATCACTAATGCCCCACTAATGTGTGATCTCATCTTATTATCATTGTTTTATTCATGATACACACAGGTTTACTGATTTCTTTAAGTTAATATAATGGTTAAATGTTTTGTCTTTCCTTTTTATTTATCCCTTATTAAATTACATTTCACATATGAAAAGTTTCACAATAAAGAACACACACATAAATAAGCATGGCTTGAAGTGGTGCAGAAAGTGTTAACAGAGATATATTCAAGAGTTTAGCTGCGAAATCAGACATGTGCTCTGAACAACGTGTCTGGCTTAGAGCTACCCTGCTGATTCGCAATCAGAAACAGTCACTGAAATAGTGCAGCCAGGACACTAATGGGCAATGCCATGGAGGAACATAGACACACAGTTAGAGCACTAAAAAGGTCAGTAAAATAGGACTTAAGCCTAGACATATTTTGCTGGTTGTGTTGTTGTATGTTCATTTATGCATTCCTTCAGCTCCAGATTACACAGAGGCAGATACACAAAGATAAATAAAATAGTGAATTATTTCCAACGTTCCACACAGCATGTTCAGCTTGACCTAAATAGTATCTGTGATTTGAATTACAGTCATCTGGTGGGCAAAAATGCAGCAATCTTAATCTCTGTCTCTCTATTTCTCTCTTTATAAATTGCTATATTGTTCCATATTTCTTTTTTTTTTGTAATTCACATAAAATATTTATAAACACTGGAAAGTTCATCCATCAATTAAATTACATTCTTGATGGAGGGTGTGTCCTAAACATTGTAATGTAAATTAGATTGAACTGGGAGCAAAACAATGGTCAAATTGATGTATAAATGTAATTAGTGCATAAGAAATGACTACTGTTTTTAAAAATCCATTGCTTTTTTATTAAGGTGATTATGTGACATGATATGTTTGATAATGATGTGAAGGCATCCAGGCAATTGGCTGACTGCTATGCAGGGAATGTTGGAAGAGGAATTTGTTTACAGAGGCCATTCCAAGTTTTTCAAAAGCCCAAGTTTTCATTAACTCAAAGCATCTATATCCTGCTGATTCGCTTACTTGATAAATATTCAGGGTGTGATGACACCGGTTCCACAATGCCCTTCCTTCCTTTCACTGCTTCAACCCTTGCAGCCAGTCACACATTTTAAAACAGACATACGGCCATGCTGTCCCCCACCAAATGCTCAGGGAGGTTTAGGCTATGCTCCAGGAGCACTGTCCAGTCAGTCCAGTCAACTGACCATAAGCCCAGCTATTTAAATATCAGTAATTCGACTAGTGAACAGACAGACAGGTCAGCATAAGAATCATATAGTTTGCACTGGCCTGCTTACTCTGATTTAGTCACAACAGAAGTGCATGTAGGGACACAGGGATAGCCTCTGGAACAAAGAAACAAAGGAAACCAAGAAAAAAAAAAGAATGTCTTCACTGTATATTGTGTTTCCTTAGATACAGTAGCAAATGTTAAGCACAAGAACAAAGAGAACTGCTGAGAGGATGATCACGAGCATCAGAACACCAGTAATTACCAGTAATTAATGTAGACCATTTACAATGCAAGATGCATAAGTAAAGCACCATGCCTCATAAGAACACTAATAACCCTGTTCTTCATTCTCTTGTCTGGAATAAGTTAGAGAGCTATTAGCAGTCAGGACCATATAACTTAGAGACAGTTTCTATCTGCAGGCCATCAGGCTGCTCAATAAAAATGTATGTGCACCTACATCCTATTTAACTACCTTCAACACAGCATAGCATGCCTCATGTTTAAACAGTTCAGCTCATTTGCGCTTGTCACTGATGGCTCTATGTGACTCACTTGTTACTTTATATTTTCAATGTATTATGTGTTGTGTGCATTGTCTAATGTATAAATATTACTGGTGTAACGGTACACACATGTGCCGAATGCAATCCTTTTTACCGTCTATGCGGAACATAGCTAAAATATGCGTTTCTTAAGGAACGTATAGATATTGAGGAACATATATATTGTTTAGACTCCGCCTTGCAATTTCAGATTTTCAAATTTAAGAAGACGCTATAGCGTCAATAATCCATCTGCTTATGCGCAGGAAGGCCTCTCCTTGGAGGGCTGTAGCAGATGAACAGTTGTTCTGACTTTCTCCAGGGACTCGTATGGTGGACATAACCGTCATAAACACAATGCAACAACCAGGAACTCCCAACACGGGGCCTTGGAGTAGGAACCCGGGATCTCTCCACGCATCTAAGGCATGTAGGCATCGCCGTGTGACCTTGATCGTGCGGAGGGGATTGCCCTTCTAAAAGAACCCCCAGGCTCTGAGCCACCACTAAAGGGGTCTCATGTAAAGGAGGCCAAGTGGAATGACACTGGAGGCTGCTGCCATGAGCCCAAACAGTCTCTGGAATTGCTTGACAGTGAGTGACTGCCCTTCTCTGACCTACCTAAATGCCGTAAGCATGGACGCTATGCGGGCCTAGTAGTGGCCTAGTGTAGCTGCACGTGCCTAAATGACGGCGAGATAGGTGGTTCTCTGTGATGGAGAAAGCACACTCTTCCTGGTATTAAGCTGAAACTCCAGCTCCTTCATGTGAGCGAGAACGACATCTTGATGCTGGATCGCTAACTGCTCTGATTGAGCTAATATCAAGCAATCTTCGATATAATTGAGAATACGGATGCCCTGAAGTCTCAGGGGAGCCATTACCACATCGACACACTTCGTGAAGCTGGGAGTGACAGGGCAAGGTCGAATAAAAGGACTCGATATTGGAATGCTTTGACCCCAAAAGCAAACCTCAGGAACTTCCTCGGAGAAGATATGATTTGTACGTGAAAGTACGAATCCTTTAGATCTACTGTGACAAACCAATCCTCAGATCTGATCTGAGACACGATCTGCTTGAGGGTCAGCATCTTGAACCGGAGCCTCATCAAAGAGTGGTTCAGCTGATGTAGATCTAGGATAGGATGCAACCAACCGTCCTTTCTGAGAACTATAAAGTAGAGCGCGTCGTGACACTCTGTCTCTGCACTTGCCGGTACGAAGTGCCGAGCAGCCCCATAATTTTAGGGGTTTTAGGAAAGATGCCACACCCGGGCGGAGATAGCAGGCTAGCGTCTCTCCAACCCGTGGCATGACACCATAGCCATAATCCCTCACCCGCGAGGAGCGGAGCGATCGCATAGACATGCGAGCACAAAGCGCATGCCCGCAGGTGGCTTCTTTGGGAACCGATCTAGTGTACACCCGCTCCCAAGCAAGCGACGCACGGGCTGTGCTTTGTGCACAGTCAGAGCGATCACTTGCTTTTTAGACATTTACTAATTACCTGAAGGGTACAAACACACACAGAGCGCTTCATGAACAAACAGAAGCTGAAGCTGGCTTCTCTCCAGGTGCGTTTTATACTCCCTGGTTGTGACGTCACTCCGCCGGTGTCAGCCTGTCTTTAATTTTGACTGATTAGACTCATTATTCAGAGCATGGACAACGCAGTCGCGTTCCTGGGGGAACGAGATGCTGCGTCTCACAGCGTTCCGACGCAGCTCGAGTTCTTGAAATGGAACTTAAGTTAGTGTAGTGTCACTGTGGCTCCTGGAAATAAAATTTGTTTTGCGATGAAAATGCTAAAGAATCAATAGCGCTAGTGTTATCCGCTAACCAGAAAGTGGTTATGGATTTAAGATTTTTTTTTTTTTTTACTTTTCATTTCACTGCAAGCTGTATCCTGCATATAACCATGTTTGTGACAAATTTAAATAGTGTTAGCGTATAGCCACTTCCTAGCCTTTTATGCCCAGCTTCAAGAATTTCTCTTAAAAGGAGAAAATCCTGACAATTCGACATATTGAGGGAGTAATTAAATGAAGGATGGAAGGAATAAAGACATTTATTAAAGTATGCTGAAATAAGTAGAGCAATTAAGTAGATCATATCTTTAGAAAATGTAATAGTTAAATATACTGTAAAACACACACTTACATACACATCTGTATTAGCCAAATGGGGTCTAACAAATGTAAACCATTTAATAATTATTTTCCCATATACTTAATTGTATATAATTGATTTCATTTGTGCCAATTTAATTGATTACTTAATGCCCTACCATCATTATTTAATGTACTTGTTGAAATCCGTGCAAAGACGACACCCAATGTGAATTTAATTATATTCTGCACACATGGCAATAATGAGCCCTGACATGACAGTGTTCAGGACTGTGAAAGCTCCTATAATTCTTTATTTTATCAATATCTTCTGTGTCAGGATGCCAAAATCTGCACTAAACTACATTACATCATTAGCTCATGCACTGTCATGCAGTATGGCATGTCTCTCTCTCTCTCTCTCTCTCTCTCTCTCTCTTTCTCTCTCTCTCTCTCTCTCTCTCTCTCTCTCTCTCTCTCTCTCTCTCTCTCTGTTTTTCCTTAATTAGCACATCTATACAAGTTCTAGTTTGTTAGTACTTCACCACAGCTTTTGGTATTTGTTGTTTTTGTATATCTATTTGTGTCATAGTCATGTGCTATTGTGTATGCTTCAGCTTCGTCCTTAATCTGCTTAGTGTCCATGGGTTTTGTTAACGTGTTCATTTTTCTTGTGTGTGTTTCCTCTGCACTTTTTTAGTAAATTCCACACTACTCACACTTATTCTATAACATAACATTCTGCCTGTCTTCTGCATAATAATCTACAAATGTTAATGAACAGTTATATTGCTATTATTAATTAATATTATATTTGATAAACTTGAAAATAAATTAGAAAATACAATGTGGCATGTGCAAAGGTGTAGATACCATACAGAGCTAATAGCCTAATTATTTAGGAAAGATTACAGCTTATATATTGTTATTGTAGACAGCTAGAGTCTTTCTATTTTTTTTTTTTTA
This sequence comes from Silurus aristotelis, assembly GCF_946808225.1. Lineage (NCBI taxonomy): Eukaryota > Metazoa > Chordata > Actinopteri > Siluriformes > Siluridae > Silurus > Silurus aristotelis. The sequence continues at coordinate 20,911,688 of NC_139577.1, read as the reverse complement.
GATTTTCACCCACTATTCCCTGCACAACACTTGATGCATGCATTGCATTTTCAAGATCTATCTACAGGTTTTTAAATGATGGTCAAGTCAGGGAACCAAAAAGAGATTTCAAAAGCTCCTGAAGTAGGCCATGAAGGATTTTTAGGTATGTTTTAAAGCATTGTCCGGTAGTGGCAGTGTTAGGCGAGAGTGAACGAGGCGGAAGCCGAGTCACCAGCAAACAGAGTTTAATGAAAAACACTGACGGAGAACGAACACACAGAGTCCAACTGAGACAATAACGGACGCTGGAGTGGGGTGCGTGAAGTGCTTATGTGCTGTGTGTGTAACGAGGGACAGGTGTGTGGAATCAGTATGATGGCAAGGAGCTCCGGACGGGCGGGGCGCGCACATGAGAAGAAGCAGGGTGCTCCCTGGGGGGTGAGAGACAGGAGAGGCACAAGGTTTGAGCAGGGACACATGAAAGGTAGTGTGAATGCGGTACATCGGGGGCAGCTCGAGCCGATAGGACACGTCGTTGACCTGGTCGGCAATCCTGAACGGCTTAATAAACCGGGCTGAAACCCCAGCACGCACTGAAACGGGGTGAGCCCCGTAGAGTCCTGGTGAAGCGAGTTCTGTGCATACTCGGCCCACGGTAAAAAACGACACCACTCCCCCTGATCCTGGCCACAATAAGTCCTCAGGTAGAGGCTCAACTCCTGGATCTTCCGCTCTGCCTGTCCGTTGGACTGTGGGTGGTAACCTGACATCAGATTCACTGACACCCCCAGGAGCTTGAAGAAGGCCTTCCAGACTCGAGAAGTGAACTGAGGGCCCCGGTCAGAGACAATCTCCTCCAGGAGTCCGAAGTTCCGGAAGACATGATGGAACAGGGCTTCCGCAGTCTCGAGGGCGGTGGGCAGGCTCTTCATGGGGACAAAGCGGCAGGCCTTGGAAAAGTGATCCACCACCACCAGGATGCAGGTGTGGCTGGGAGAGGTGTTCCCGACCGCTGGGAGAGAGTAGCCCCTACCCCGGTCGAGGAGGCGTGGACTTCGACCACAAAAGGTTTCCGGGGGTCGAGGTGACGCAGAACTGGGGCGCTACAGAAACTACAGCAGAGCTTGTGGAAGGCCTCCTGAGCCTCCTTGTTCCACCTCAGGGTTCGGGCCTTACCCCTGAGGAGCGAGGTGAGGGGGGCGGTGATCCTGCTTTAACCCTGGATGAACCTGCGATAGAAGTTTGCAAACCCAGGAAACGCTGTGGCTCCTTGATTGACTCTGGGACGGGTCATTCCCTCACCGCCTTAACCTTCTTCTCGTCCTTATGGATCCCCGCCGCACTGATGATGTAACCTAAGAAGTGGATTGTTGTGCGGTGGAACTCGCACTTCGAGAGGTTCAGGTAGAGCCGCTGAGAACGAAGCACTTTTAGGACGGCACGCACATGTCTTTGGTGTTCCTCCAGATCTCATGAGTAGATCAAGATGTCGTCTATGTAGACCATGACAAATTTCTGGAGGTAGGGCCGAAGTACTTTGTTCATGAACCCCTGAAAGACCACTGGAGAGATAGAGAGGCCATACAGCATGACCCGGTATTCATAGTGCCCTGAGGGTGTGATGAAGGCCGTCTTCCACTCATCTCCCCTCCTGATGCGCACCAGATTGTAAGCGCTCCGGAGATCGAGCTTGGTGAAGACCCGCGCCTCCCTCAGGTCCTCCAGAGCAACGACTACGAGCGGGAGGGGGTACGGAAGAGAAGCGATCTGCGAGTTTAGCTGTATGTAGTCGATACAGGGGCGCAAAGCTCCTTCCATCTTTCCCATGAAGAAGAAGCTCGACGCTGCTGGGGAGGACGAGTGCGCGATGAACCCTTGATGGAGAGCCTGCTGCACGTATTCTTCCATTGCTCGGGTCTCAGGAGCTGACAGCGGGTATACACGGCCCTTGGGTAGCTTCGCACCAGGGAGTAGGTCAATGCAGCAGTCCCAAGGTCGATGAGGGGGGAGACGGGTGGTGGCCTGCGCACTGAACACGTCCTCAAACGACCGGTACTCCCTTGGGATCTCCACCTGCGTCTTGGTCGTGGCCTCCTCCACCAGGGTGGTGCCTATCACCGCCCCTGGGACCTGCGTTGGAAGGTGGGAAAGACAGTGCTCCCTACAGTGGGGACTCCACTCCAGGATGTCACAGGGGTCCCAGGAACACGGTGCATGCTTCTGTAACCAGGGTCTCCCCAGGATCACACTGACTGTGGAACTCTCCAGGACCAGGAACCAGATCTCCTCTCGATGAAACAGCCCCACTTGTAGCGTTACCACCGGCGTGCAGTACTTCACCCACCCCTCACACAGTGGGCGTCCCTGGATGGTCTGAACCGCTAGGTCCTGGGAGCCCCTCTCTTGGGGGAGGTGTAATCGGTCGAGGCAGGCCTAGGAGATGAAGTTCCCCGCCGATCCGGAGTCGACTAGTGCACACACAGAGATAGAGTGAGCGGGGGTTAAGAGAGATACGGTCAACTTGGACAGCGGTGAAATGTCTGTCGGTAGCTGCACAGTACTCACCGCAGCACGAGCAGGGCGTGTGGGGCACCGAGAGATGGAGTGCCCCTGTGACCCGCAGTACAGACACCTCCCAGCGGCCAGGCGGCGGGTCCTCTCTCTCCTGAATAGCCTTTGAGAGCCCAGCTGCATTGGTTCAACATCCAGGGCAGCGGTTGCACCTTGCAGAGCTTCAGGTTGAGGTGGAGTTGGGTGGCATGCTGCCAAGCGCTGGGAGAGCCCGATTGATTTTTGTATGAAGCTCTCCAACCCTACTGAGTCCTCATGCACCGCCATTGCCTGTTTAATTTCCGGATTTAACCCCAGCAGATAAACACTGAGCAGCGCTGAGGAGTGCAGCGCAGTGTGTAGGAGTGTGTAACTGGACCAGCGGCTTCCCACAGCGACTGTGCCCAAGCCAGCGCTCTCCTGGAGAGGAGGGAGATGAAAAAAGCCACCTTTGACCGTTCGGTGGGAAATCGCTGTGGTTGCATTTCGATGTACAAGTTCACCTGAAGCAGGAAGCCGCGGCATTCAAGTCAAGTCAAGTCAAGTTTATTTGTATAGCGCTTTTCACAACAGACATTGTCTCAAAGCAGCTTTACAGAAAACAACAGTGAAGGTGAATGGTGTGCGTTTGTCCCTGATGAGCAAGCCAGAATGTTCCCGGGAGCGCCATGGGACTGCCGGTGAACGCAGGGGGGTTTTGCCGAGACGCCGAGGACGGAAAAGCTGCTCGGAGTGCGGCGATAAGGTCCCGAACTTTGTTGGTTTAGACATTTTAATGACGCTTCAATAGATTTATCTCAGGCTGTCCTTGCAGCACATTCTATGGCAATTTTCCATGACTTACGCACTGTATGATGCGCCACTGATTTATGTACCGTAATCTGTGTGATTTTTTTCCTTAAAACTCAATAGGGTCCTTAAGCCCTTTAAATGAATTATTTTTTTATTTTTAAACTGATATTTGAATTTAGTGGAGAAAGAGCATGTGCAGGTCACTGCTTGTTAAATGCAAAACTTGCAGCCTAAAATATTTGCTCTCTTTGTATAAATCTCAGGGGCTCCAGTGTTTTTGTGGATAGCAAGTTCAGTTGTACAATCAATATATTTAGTCTTTATCAGTTTTTATTTCATTTTAAGTTTCCTTGTGGCATTTGAATTCGATCCACAGAAACATTAGAAAAATGAATATTTTCAAATTCATTGCATGTCTAAAAGACAGTGTATTGCTAGAATTTAACAAATTAAATTTACAGTATTAATAGTGTTTTATTTCAAATATGCTTTTGCCTAGAAATCCACAAAAGATAGGTTTTTTTAATCAGTAGCTGTTTCTTTGAAGGATTCTGGCTCGAACAAATTTCTAAACTAATTGCAAGCTTTATTAGGGTTCTAGAGGGAAATACAAAGAAAGAAAAGCCATCTTAAATGCAGGGTATTATTTGCCTATTCATACAGCTGCATTATGTTGGGTTGAAAGAGGCAGATGTACAGGACAGAGGGATATGGAGACGGGTGATCCGCTGTGGGGACCCCTAATGGGAGAAGCTGAAAGAAGATGAAGATACAGCTGCATTAGAATAATATAAACATTCAGTGTCACTAGGTTTCTTGGTGGTCAACTTGGCATCCATGTCATCTTATAACTGTTAACAACTTGCTGATATTAGATGATCTTTTTTTTTAAACAATGACAATTATTGGGGGTAAGACAAAATTCGGAGAATTGCTTGAAAGAGAGACCGAGGCTAGTTTCCTTCTAAAATAGAGTGTAGACTCAAGAAGTCACTTGTGTCAAATAAGCATACTTTGTGAAATGTTCTTTTGATTTACTGCACATTGTAGTAAATTTAGTCAAATCCACTTCTCTGACACATCCATAGTATGTCAACAGCAGAAACTGAGAAGCTACATGTGAAATAGGCAGTAATAATAATGACTTAAGTTGATCACTCTTTCAATCAATGGATTTTTAAAATGTGCCTCCTGGGACTTGAAAAGAGCAAGGCATGGTGTTTTCTAGGGTCAGATTACATGGGAATATGGACAATGTGCCCCACTTCTATTAGTATTTATGCTGAGTATAAGGTGCAGGGCTAAACAGCATGCAGCTCTAGTTTGCCTGTTATTTTCAGCACAATTTAAAGGTCACTGATTATTGGATTGTGAAAAAGGCTATGGCATGACTTCAAAGTGGCCTATAGCAAACAACTTGTGATAAAAAAAAATAAAAAAAACATTTATTATGAACTTCTGTGATACTGGTGTCTAAAAACAAGATTTATTATAAAGTACCCCAATCTTTAATAATTTTTTATTACCTTCACTGTTTTCAGAGGGTTAAATCCTGATGCATGCATATACAACATACAGGAGAATGGTGCAACTTGTAGAAATGACAATGTGTTAAGAAATGTCACAAGTACAAACTTGTGTCCAAAAAAGTTGGGACACTGAACAAATTGTGAATAAAACCAGAATGCAATGATGTGGACGTTTCAAATTTCATTCTTTTATTCAGAATACAATATAGATGACATGTTTAAAAAATGTTTAAACTGAAAAAATTTATAATTTTAAGGGAAAAAAATGTTGATTTCAAATTTCATGGCATCAACACATCTCAAAAAAGTTGGTACAAGGCCATGTTTACCACTGTGTGGCATCCCCTCTTCTTTTAATAACAGTCTGCAAACATCTGGGGACTGAGGAGACAAGTTGCTCAAGTTTAGGAATAGGAATGTTGTCCCATTCTTGTCTAATACAGGCTTCTAGTTGCTCAACTGTCTTAGGTCTTCTTTGTTGCATCTTCCTCTTTATGATGGGCCAAATGTTTTCTATGGGTGAAAGATCTGGACTGCATGCTGGCCATTTCAGTACCCGGATCCTTCTTCTACGCAGCCATGATGTTGTAATTGATGCAGTATGTGGTCTGGCATTGTCATGTTGGAAAATGCAAGGTCTTCCCTGAAAGAGACGACGTCTGGATGGGAGCATATGCTGTTCCAGAACTTGGATATACCTTTCAGCATTGATGGTGCCTTTCCAGATGTGTAAGCTGCCCATGCCACATGCATTAATGCAACCCCATATAATCAGAGATGCAGGCTTCTGAACTGAGCACTGATAACAACTTGGTTGTCCTTATCCTCTTTTGTCTGGATGACATGGCGTCTGAGTTTTCCAAAAAGAACTTCAAATTTTGATTCGTCTGACCACAGAACAGTTTTCCACTAAGCCACAGTCCATTTTAAATGATCCTTGGCCCAGAGAAAACGCCTGCGCTTCTGGATCATGTTTAGATATTGCTTCATTTTTTACCTATAGAGCTTTAGCCGGCAACGTGGATTGTGTTCACCGACAATGTTTTCTAGCAATATTCCTGAGCCCATGTTGTGATTTCCATTACAGTAGCATTCCTGTATGTGATGCAGTGCCGTCTAAGGGCCCGAAAATCACGGGCATCCAGTATGGTTTTCCAGCCTTGACCCTTACGTACAGAGATTGTTCCAGATTCTCTGAATTTTTAGATGATATTTTGGACTGTAGATGATAATAACTTCAAACTCTTTGCAATTTTTCTCTGAGAAACTCCTTTCTGATATCGCTCCACTATTTTTCGCTGCAGCATTGGGGGAATTGGTGATCCTCTGCCCATCTTGACTTCTGAGAGACACTGCCACTCTCAGAGGCTTTTTTATACCCAATCATGTTGCCAATTGACCTAATAAGTTGCAAATTGGTCCTCCAGCTGTTCCTTATATGTACAATTTAATTTTCTGGCCTCTTATTGCTACCTGTCCCAACTTTTTTGGAATGTGTAGCTCTCAAGAAATCCAAAATGAGCCAATATTTGGCATGACATTTCAAAATGTCTCACTTTTAACATTTGATATGTTATCTATATTCTATTGTGAATAAAATATAAAATTATGAGATTGTAGATTTGTTCATAGTAAATACACATCTGTAAATTACTCCTTTAATACCATTTTATTTAATTTATGTAACTTATATAAACACTGTATATCTTGCACTTGCTGCCATTGCACTTCTGGTTAGACCTAAACTGCATTTTGTTGCTGTGTACTTGTTCATGTGTAATGACAATAAAGTTGAATCTAATCTAATCTAATCTAATTTGTAAATTATTGCATTCCTTATTTATTCACAATTTGTACAGTGTTCCAACTTTTTTAGAATCGAGTTTGTACATTCACTCACACTCTCTGGTGATAAGTTGCATATTTCTTATATTAAACACTTAATTCAATCCCCCTTGGTGTAATTTTACTCTTTTAATTTAACTTTTTTTGGTTTACTTACATTTCATACATTTCTAGCATGATACACTAATTACCAGGCTGACTGGGTATATAATTTTTTTCTGTTTATTCCACCTGACCTTTTCATGGCTCCAGTCATAATTGAGTGTGCAGTATAAGTGTCAGATATTTTTCAGCTTTACATTGCAGTGTAGTATAACACATGAGAGCTCTTCACCTACTTCATATTAAAGATAGGCACCTGGGAATAACATGTTTCAACATATTTTTAATCTCCGCTCTAATCATATCCGTAAAATATAGACCAGCATTCATTATGTTAAAAAAAACAAGAAGTAAAAGCAAGAAATGCTTGTGAAATTGGTAAGTTTAGGATGACTGTGTGTGAAACTACCAGTATTTATTCATTATAATACTTCAACATATAAGGACTGATTAAAGAAAACAATACAACACTGCCAGTGTGTTATGGGGCTGTATCTTTTATAAAAGTCTGTCACAGCAAAAAAAAAAAAGGCCATAGCTCAGTACAGTGTAGCAGTGTTTTCAGAGGAATGAATGAGCTGTATCTGCATGCTAAATTAACCACAACTGTGCTTACCCATTTTTACACAAAAAAAATGCCAGGAGCCTTGCAACTGCATCAGAGAAAATATTACTTGCATTGTTGAATGAAGTTCACAAACCATGTACTTGAGTAAAAGTAGAGACACAGTAGGTAAGATTTCACTCCAGTAAAAGTGCTCCATTTAAACTATCACTTGAGTAAAAGTCTAAAAGTATTTGTCTTCAAATGTACTTAACTGTACCTGTAAATGTACTGTACTTTGATCTATTAGGCTATAATGTTCCTATTATAAATTTTTTTTTAACTCTTGCTTAATCTACTTAGTTTATGTAAAAAAAAAGACTTTAATGTTACTCTCAGCACACCAATCTATTAATAGGAAAATATTAATGAGTCCAACACTGATTGATATCTAATAAAATTATCATGATACCAAGTTCGAGTCAGGAGTTTCCTCCATCATTTATTACTTTAAAAATGTTCTGCTTGCTGTTGAACTGATGCTAAACTGTATATTCGTGCTAAGTAGATACCACCAAGCGGCAATGAAAACAAGTTTGAAATCATAAATGTGCGCTTTACCCTGATTGGTGGTTGCGTTGTGTGCTGAGTGCTTAATCGGTTACGTTTATTTCCACTCATAAATAAAAAGAAACTACAGATTTTTTAAAATGTAGTTGAGTAAAACACACACACACCTTTATTAAAACTTACATTTACAGCATTTGGCCCTGCTCAGTGACTCCACGACAGCTTGGTGGTACTGGGATTCTAATCCAAAGTTCAACACCTTAAACACAGAGCCACCCAGTGCTGTACCCTTTCCACAAATAACTACTTCTAAGCTCGAATGCTCACATGTAAAGTATTTTTTATTATATGGACTTTATTTGAATTTATTTGCACCAAGACACACTACTGGTTGGAGCTGTACTGTCACTGTGTTTCACATTCTACTGTACTGTATATTGTTGAAATGACAATAAAAGCCATTTGACTTGACCTGACTTGACTTTACTTGATGATTAAAAAGGACATCAATTTACTGCTTGTACTTGGAGCAGCATGTGGCAAAGCTGAGTGGGGATGTGAAGTGATTGGACCAGGTGCTGATTGATCAAGCTGCCTGCAGCTCCTGGGTCAATAATGGATGTAACATCTGCATCGTTGAATGAACACCCTCAAAACTAACTACTGTGATTTTTAAATGATCTGGTAGTGATAGTATTTAGTGATTCTCTTACCATATCCTAAGAGCATGCTTTATGCATGTCCAGCTTAAGTTCTGTCAGAAATTCTGTCATTGCGTTTTTCTTCCAGGGTAAGATGCATCCTGCTGGATTGCATGGAGTCCTTGTGATGATAGCATTCCCCTAGATGATTGTGAAGCCAGAGGAAGGAAGATTAGCTGGTTAAGGGATAGTCTGCAATTGGGTATTTGCTCTGGCTATAGAGTTTTTCTTCCCTCAATGTAGCCTGCAACAAGGCCCAAAAGAATATTTACAAGTGTATACTTATATTTTCGTCTATATGCAGATGCATTTGCCCCTTTTTTGAGTATGTTCTATGAGCTAAAAAAGACCAAAGCATTTTATTAGAGTCACTGTGTAATCTTGTGAGTAGGTGGGGTGATTTACAGAGAATATTTTACAAAGAAACCTTGAAATGCGTCACTAAGTGCTATAAACGTAAACCGGATTTATTGCATTGTCAAGAATTGAAGTTAGGTGGGGTGATGTGATATCCAATCGTATAATTTTCTCTTATTTCCTTTAAGACCCAAGTGTGCTCAATGGAGCATACTGTAGTGACGTTTTCATAATGGCATCCAATCGGATTTTGCTTACAGAGTTCACATTAATTTTACTGCCAGGAATTTCCAGCTGGCAGACAAAACTGGCTGCATATACAGTATATGATATTTAGGAATAATATTTCCTGTACCTTTTATAAAGTTATATTATATAACTATTTTACATTATATAATCATACATTATAAAACAATTTTACATTATATAACTATTTTACATATAAAATTATTTTTTTTTACAAAAGATGAGCTGTTTTTTTTTGTCTGACAAGAAAGAGGAAAAGAAGTGATTATGAGACTAGACCCTTAGCAGAGAGTCCAGTGAACAGCAGGGAGACAAAAGGTGCAGCTCAGTTACTAGCTTGAACAAGTCACAGAAACCAAGCATGACAGTAGCTGTCATGTTTGTGGCAGCACTCCAGTGATCCATTCCAGGGAAGCATCATGGGTGAAATGTCACAGCGTATTCTTTTACTGCTCTCCCTCCAACACCTCCCATTGGTGTCCCAGTAGGAGGTGTGTTGTCTTGGTAGGGTAGGAGAGACACCAAAGGAAATGCCCAGGAGAAAAACTGTGACATTAACACAGAATCATGTTGGCATAGGTGCACAATATTTCAAGTTGTCCTAATTAAGGGAAAATAACTATTCAAACATACTTTAAATATATATTTGTGGTGTCCCTCCCTATACATTATATTACTATGTTTTCTAATAATCTTTGACATTTTCAGATAATTTAAAATGTATATCTACAGCACTATCCTCTACAAATATTTATTACAAATAGAATTATTTGTCTCCTAAAACGATATTTACACCAAACTCAGTTTTGTTTCTGAAAAAAAAGCAAGTTTTAGACAATGAAACCCTTAAGCTTTTATGTGACACCAGTTGGCCAAATCACATTTTAGTCTACTACATAATTAGTCTCATTCCCTTGTTTTTGTTTTTACAATGTTAGGAAGTTGGGGTCAAAGAACAGGGTCAGCCATTATACAGTGCTCCTGGAGCACAGAGAGTTAAGGGCCTTGCTCAAGAGCCCGAGAGAGGCAGCTTGAGAATATTGGGGCTTGAACCCCCACCTTCCTTTAAGTTACCCAGAGCCATAACCACTAAACTACCACTTCCTGAAAAATATATTTTTTAACCTTTAAGTAATATAGTAAGAGTTTATTAATTTTTTTTTTATTTGCTTAAAAAAAAAAAAAATTCAGTTCACTACATGAGGTTAAAGAGTTAGTGTGGTGGTTGCGATTTGGATGACTTTTTTTTATTATTATTATTATTATTAATTTTTATTTGTGTAATATAAAATTCCACTTCTAGAACAATCCACCCAAAGCCAAATGCAGGTCACACAAATATGGCATGCTTTGGAAACTACACAAATCACCATTTATTTAGTGAATTTCGTAAAACCTTTTTTTCTTTAATAATAATAATAATAATAATAATAATAATAATAATACGAAGAAGAAGAATGCAAACAAGCTTAAGAAGAATCCTCTTTTTTGACTGTTTTGTCAGCAACTGGTCAAAGCCGCCAGCAATTAATTCATCTGATTTACTGGTGGTTATTACCGCTATTAAATGTAGCTATAATTTTCTTTGTTTCTGTATGCAGTGTAAATGAGATGTGTGTGAACGAGGAGGGGGGTGTTAAGAGAACACATAGTAGGAAAACGAGTGTTGAGCTCTTCTCTTTATCAATGACATAACATCTTTCTGCACCTAGTGGGGAAACTCCAGATCTCAGCTAACACCCTTCATTTACATCTCATACTAAATTAGAATTAGCTTGTAATAAATTCAGTTCTCACTAATAACTGCTAAAACAACTCAAGTTAAAATTCCTATCTGATGCCAGCTTCATGTAGATATGCATTACATGGGTTGGAGTGGAAGCTCTTGAGTGGCCTTCAATAAACACCTTTGTGATCAATTGGAATGCCTGCTGCATTTAAGCCTTCCTCACCCTACATTAGTGCCTAATTTTATCAATGCCGTTGTAGCTGAATGATAACAAATCTCCACAAGTCTACTCCACATCTTCCTTGAAGATTAGAGGGTACTAAATATGACTTGGGATGTTAAAAAAACATTTAGGGTCAGGTGTGCACAAACCTTTGTCCATATAGTGCACCTGTGGTTTGCATTTGATCATATTGTGTGTATCAGATAACAAACATGACAGTGGCTGAACAGTATTTTCCCACACTATTTATTTAATGGTAAGTGATGAGAACTTACCCTTATGTCTTTGGGTCAGTGTAACTTGTGTCAATACTAGAATAGTTATTTAGAATCTCATATGCTTCATGAAGAGTATGCTTTGTTCCTGACCTGGTATAGAATTAAACATTAATGAATGAATTTCATTTATTTGTTAATTAATAGCATGTCAATCACGAATAATTAAGAACAAGTTTGGACTCTACATGTGTAAGTGGCATTCAAGTGCTACAAATTTCTTAGATGTTGGTAAGAGATTGTGTGAAGAGAGTGAAAGATACTCAAAAAGGTCACAAGCATCGCTGCTGTATGATCGTGTATTTCCTTTCACTAGAGCTAATGTGACATTTGCAGCACAATGGGATAAACACGGAACAATACCCGTGTGTTAATAAAATCGTTTTCTCACTAATTGCATCTTAGTGAGGGTTGACAAGGATCTGGAGCCTATCATGGAAACACTGGGTGCAAGGCAACAATACACTTTGGATAAGACACCAGTCTATCAGAGGCACCACGCACACAAAAACGTATATAATCACATACATAACGACAATTTAGAGTAACCAGAACAGCATAAAACACTGGCTATGTTCTGCTTTGTGGGGCATTTTGCTGGCATAGTTTGAGTTTTCTCCTTAGTTGAAAGAGTCACTGCAAATCAATTCAAAATATTTCTTTATTGTACAAACCCGATTCCACAAAAGTTGGGACACTGTACAAATTGTGAATAAAAAAAGGAATGCAATAATTTACAAATCTCATAAACATATTTTACTCACAATAGAATATAGATAACATATCAAATAATAAAAGTGAGACATTTCGAAATGTCATGCCAAATGCATCTCTGATGGTATGTGGTTGCATGAGTGTGTGTGGCATGGGCAGCTTAAACATCTGAAAAGGCATCATCAGTGCTGAAACGTATATTCAAGTTCTAAAACAACATATGCTTCCATCCAGACGTCGTCTCTTTCAGGGAAGACCTTGCATTTTCCAACATGACACATGACCACATACTGCATCAATTACAACATCATGGCTGCGTAGAAGAAGGATCTGGGTACTGAAATGGCCAGTCTGCAGTCCAGTTTTTTCACCCATAAAAAAATATTTGGCGCATCGTAAAGAAGAAGATGCGACAAAGAAGACCTAAGACAGTTGAGCAACTAGAAGCCTGTATTAAACAAGAATGGGAACAGTCCTATTTCTAAACTTAAGCAACTTGTCTCCTCAGTCTCCAGACGTTTGAAGCCTGTTATAAAAAAGGAGAGGGGATACCACACAGTGGTAAACATGGCCTTGTCCTTGTAACTTTTTTTTAAATGTGTTGATGCCATGAAATTTAACCCAGCCATTAGGGGGGCACAAGCCAGTGCACTCTTAGTGCCGGTCCCAAGCCCGAGTAAATGGGGAGGGTTGCGTTAGGAAGGGCATCCAGCGTAAAACCTGTGCCAAATCAAATATGCGGATCACAAATGAGAATTTCATACCGGATCGGTCGAGGCCCGGGTTAACAACGACCGCCACAGGTATCGTTAGCCGACAGGGTACCGGTGGAAATTGGGCTACTGTTGGCCGAAGGAGGAGAAGGAGAGGAGGAAGACGTCTACAGAGACGGCAGGAAAAGGAGCAGTGTAGGAGAGTAGAGGTTCGGGTTGGTACTTTAAATGTTGGTACTATGACGGGTAAAGGGAGAGAGGTAGCTGATATGATGGAGAGGAGAAAGGTAGATATGCTGTGTGTTCAGGAGACCAAGTGGAAAGGGAGTAAGGGTATCTGCAAGAATGAAAGGGAAAGTTTATAGGACTGTGGTGAGACCTGCGATGTTGTATGGATTAGAGACAGTGGCATTGAGTAAAAGACAGGAGATGGAGCTGAAGGTGGCAGAGCTGAAGATGTTAAGGTTTTCGTTGGGAGTGACGAGGATGGACAAGATTAGAAATGAGTTTATTAGAGGGACAGCGCAAGTAGGATGTTTTGGTGACAAGGTGAGGGAGGCGAGATTGAGATGGTTTAGACATGTGCAAAGGAGGGACATGAATTATATTGGTAGAAGAATGCTGAGGATGGAGCCACCAGGAAGGAGGAAAAGAGGAAAGCCAAGGAGGAGGTTCATGGATGTGGTGAGGGAAGACATGCAGGTAGTTGGTGTGAAAGAGGCAGATGTAGAGGACAGGGTGGTATGGAGACGGATGATCCGCTGTGGCAACCCCTAATGGGAGCAGCCGAAAGAAGAAGAAGAAGAAGAAGAAGAAGAAGAAGTTGATGCCATGAAATTTAAAATCAACTTATTTTTCCCTTAAAATTATACATGTTCTCAGTTTAAACATTTGATATGTCATCTATGTTGTATTCTGAATAAAATTATGAAATCTGTAACTTACACTTCATTGCATTCTGTTTTTATTCAAAATTTCCCATCTTTTTTGGAATCGGGTCTGTACAATTAACACTTTTTGCCATGATGTGTGAGGATTCTTTCATGATGAACCGTCCCTTGATCCACATGGTATAACTTATTTGATGTGATATGATAATTAGGCAAAGCAAATGCTAAAACTTCACAATCTCTCTCTCTCTCTCTCTCTCTCTCTCTCTCTCTCTCTCTCTCTCTCTCTCTCTCTCTCTCTCTCTCTCTCTCTCTCTCTCTCTTTCTCTCTCTCCTGTGCAACACTGAATGAACCCTATTTATTACCCTTCATTCTATAACTATTATGTTTTTTCCCTCTTTACATAGGTTTCTTCTGGGTTCTTTGGTTTTCTTCTATCCTCTCTATTCTCCCCAAATGACACGCCAGTAAGTGGACTGGCTACTCCAAATGATTCCAAATGAATACATTTAAATGTGCGTATGCATGCCGCACTTCAATGAACTGACATCCCATTTCCCATTAGTTTATTATTGCCTCTCGGGCAGTGATTTACTGGGACCATCACAGGATAAAATTGTCATTTATAAGAAAAAAAAACCTCGACTGTTGATGTATTATTTACTGTACAATTTGTTTTTATGCTGATTGTGGACAGTTGCCTGCTCTTAGAAAACCTGTTTTCATTAAACAACATTGTGCACAGTTTTTGTCTCAAATTTGTGTTTTAAAATCTGTTCATAAATAAACTGTTAAAGGGACCATTTTAATCCCCTTCGTACCAGAAGAATTGTGCTAGTAATGAGTTTAACCTACAAATCAGTGAAGCTTGAAAAGCAACATAATGATCAGTAAAGAACAAACAGAATGTCTGGTGGAGTACAGGGATCAGTAGTCACACTTCAGTGTGCATCTTTCCTTTTGGGACTCAAATTCATGAAACAATTTATCATTATTGTAATGAGAGAGACTGGCTTAGACAAGGCATTAAAGGGTGCTAAAAGTACTTAAGAAGAATAAGGACTGTAAGCATT